>NC_081573.1:58282258-58285867 GCF_022355385.1 Mustela nigripes | reverse complement strand
CAGAGCCCCAGAGTCCCCAGAGCCCCCAGAGCCCCCAGAGTCCCAGAGCCCCAGAGCCCCCAGAGCCCCCAGAGCCCCCCAGCCCCCAGCCACCAGCTACTTCCCTTTATGTGATTTTAGTCAGGTGTGCAGCACAAAATCAGAAACAATGACACCGACAGAGATTTACAAAGCCAAGGACATTTTAGGGGTGTCTGGGGGGCACAGCTGGCTAAGCGGCCAACTCTGTCTTTGGCTTAGGTCATGATCTCAGGGTCCCCATGTCAGGGTCAAGGGGTCCAGCCCCGCACCAGGCTCTGCACTCAGCATGAGGTCTGCTTGCATTTCTCTCTCCGTCTCCCTGTCCCCCTCACCCCAGCTCTCACATGCTCGCTCCCTCAAATAAATAAATACATCGTTTAAAACAAACAAAAAAAAGCCATGTATTTTTTTTCTCAAGTTTGACAAAAGAAAAATACATGTTTTGTGTTTCTCTTGCAAACTCAATTCCAGCGCTCAGCAGGAAGCCTACAGCCGTGAGCGGACCACACAGGAAGCAGCCCTTGTTGTGACTGGAGAGCTGCACAGACACCGGGCACGGAGGCCTTGGCGGAGGCGGACAGGTTCTCCTGTGGGACAAGGACACCTGGGCACAGGCGTGATTCCTTCCTGAGGACACGGGCGGGCCACGAGAAGCATTGCCGTGTCATCAGTGGACATGGTCTATTCCAAACAACACGTCCTAGGACCCCCGACTCACGTCCCCACGTGTCAAGTCTGCCCCGGGGAGCGGGCACTGGACATGCGCTCACAGGACGGCTGCTCACCACCCCCGAGAGGCCAATAGCACCGGAAAGTTACTCAAACCCAAAGCCCCTTAGAAGAAATACCGAAATACGTGTAAATAAACAAGTAAAGTAACTCAATTCCTGATCAACGAACTACCGTCAGTTAAAAGAAACACTAGTGACCGGAAGAGAAGGAAAGACTCCAAATACACAAAATGTCATAAAATCGCCGACCGCACAAAAGAACTCAAACCTGCATGCAAGGTAAAGCCACTGGGTCTCCAATCGGGGTGAGAAGCAGGGTGAGGGCTGGCCGGCCCCACAACCCCACCACCGATGGGACGCGACACTCGCACACCCCGGTGTGGGCTGGCCTGCAGGCATCACTGCTACTTGCTGGAAACACGGACTTGCAGGGTTGGGTGGACTGAACCAGAAAGGGAACAGAACCGGATTCCCGGGGCCACTCTGCCTCGCCAGCACCTCCAGAGACGGGCGCACACCGCGTCCACAGAGACAGCGCCGTCCTGACATTCCTCCTCTGGCATTCGGGACACGCACGGACGGCCAACTGCGCATCCAGCTCTGTGTTCTGCCACCTGGACCCCAGGGTGAGGAGGACAAAGCCCACCTCCCTGAACTCTCCAGACCCATAGAGGCAGTCGACTTCCTCAAGGAGAGACGGCTTCCGCGCGTCCCCCAGTGGCTGCCTCCGAGTCCCCAGGACAGACCGGCTCAGCGCCAACAGAAAGGTCTGGACTCCCCACTAGGAGGTTCTTCAGGGCGGCCGCTCACAAAGGCAGGGCTTTGGGGCACAACGTGTGTGGCCACCTCCCATCTCCGGGAACTGCTGGCAAGTGACGCCCAGAACGACAGGAGAAAAGCCGCTTCCTGAGGTCGCCTCAGAAGGACAAAACCCTGCAAGAATGTCCGGCGACCCGGTCCCCACCGTGCTTCAGAACAGGTTCCAGCCGGCCCTGACCATGCTACCCCGGGACCTGGGACCGGCCCCAGCCACGGCCTCAGGTTCTACGAGCCGTCGCCAAGGGAGCTTCTGGGGAGACTTGGTTTTCAATGTTCCCGTTAAGCTGCTCGGAGATGGACTGGTGAAAAGCAATACTGAAACCACACCGGTTCCCAGGGAGATGTTCCTAGGGGAAAGCCAGTCCTCCGCCGACACTGAAAGAAGAGTCTGGAAGGCCCGTTTTCTTGTGCACAAGTGGAACTGAGGCGCTACACTGAGAACAGTAGTAACGAACACCGCAGTCCCGCGTGCACCCCCTCCCCCTCACCGGCTGTCCCCATACGGACCCCAGGGCTCTGTTCGGGACCTCGGCTGCAGGACGTGACACAGCGCCTCACCGCCGCAGCTGCCACCATCCTGACTGAGCTCCTCCTGCTGCTTCGAACGCAAGCAGGATGAGGAAGACAGCCAGGCCCTGCTCTCCAGGCCTCCATCCAGAACACTTCCAGGAGGGCCCCCCGGCAGTGGCCCACAGGAACCCGCCCGCAGGGCGCACACAGAAGGGGCCTCTGGTCACGGGGCTCCACGTGGACACCACGACCCCGCCCCCGGGCCCCCGGGACGGGACAGAACATACCTGAAGCGCTGTACGAAGACGAGGACGGCGTTCTCCGGGAGAAGCTCTTGACGGCCAGGCTCTGGCCTCGCTGCTTCCGCCGCCAGGCCGTCCGACACTTGGAGTCAATGCTCTGCTTGATCCGGTACCAGTCGGACTCCGTGATTCCGAACTTGTAGAACAGGTGACCTGTAAACACAGCCGGACTGCGGCACCAGGAGGGGCGGGCCCCCAAGCATCCGGCGCAGGAGCGGCGCGGCCCGAGCACCGCCCCGGCAGACACCCCCGCGGGGCTCTTGACGCATTCCGCTCACTTACGCTACAGGCAGCCGACTGGTCCACGCAGCGACGAGCGGGGTGCTGGGTGCCCGGAGCCTCCGAGACACCCACGCTTGACTCTGTCCACTCCCGCGGACAGAGTAACACGGGGACATTACCCCCTCAACGCCCAGAACAGAACTGGGGCCCGTGACCCCATCGGAGCCCCATTCCCAAGAACCAGCTCGCCCTCTCCTGGGCCTCCGTGCCTGCAGCTCTCCCCCACTCCCGCAAGTCTCTGCTCAGACACGACCTCAGTGACCCTGCCCCTAACCAGCCCAAGGGACCCCGAGTCCCTCCCACCCGCACCGCCAGCCAGCTCTCGAGCATCTCCAAGAACTGACGTATTTACTGTTCAGTGTGCCAAGAGCCCAGACCCTGGGCACGCGGCACACGCTTCCGTGCCAGCAGACTAACTGTGGTCACAATTCATCCAAAGACACTCTTCTGTCACTGCCCGGGTCTGACGCTGGCCTCTAGGACTTGGTCCGGAGGAAAACTCAAAGGGCACGTTACTCTTCATGCCCGAGGGCCCTGCACACCCTGGTGGAGGGCATCTCCTCACTCTGCTGCCCACGACCCCAGAGGGCCCACTCCTCACCATGGAGCATCTTACTGGCACCCACATGTGTTCACTTCCACGACAGAGCCCTCTTGGCACACACACCCAGCACCAGAGACCCCCGCCATCATCCACAAGGAAACTGGGCATGAGGGAGACCACCGAGGAACGGATGGCAGACAGAGACCCTCCCTGGACACTTCACCCCTTCTCTGGGCCAAGTCACAGTCACGAGCATGGGAACAGGAAGACACCTCGTCTACACGGTGACCTCCTCTCAAGCCGGCTGGTGAAACTTCACTGGTTAACAGGAAAATAAACGGACAGAATCCAAAAGTTGAAGACTAAAAAAAAAAAACGGGGCTGAACAACACCGATTTGA
>NC_081573.1:58223064-58282248 GCF_022355385.1 Mustela nigripes | reverse complement strand
CCGCTGGGAGGGCCGTGTTTACGCCGTCCACTGAGAGCGACCTGGCGCCCGCTGGGAGGGCCGTGTTTACGCCGTCCACTGAGAGCGACCTGGCGCCCGCCCCCTAAAACCTCCTCCCGCGAGCCCGCCGCCCGGAGAGCCACCAGGAGAGCTGGTTTTCCCGTATCCTATGCAGTATCGAGTTTCTTCTGTCTTGGAAAGACACTTCTTGGCTTTACAAGCATGTGCTAAGACCAGATCTAAACACAACAGCCCAAAGTCCCGTGACCTACATCGACGGGGACCCGGATGAGAAACACTGATGGAAAGAAAAGTGACCCAGTCACTCCGACAGCTCTTGTGACCCTCGTGCGCAAGAGGAAATACACACACGGAGTGGCCCCTTCTTTGCTTTCTGGTGTTCGGGCCGCCTCTCAAAGAGCCACAGACCAGTAATCAGTATCTACCAAGTGGCCGCCACGTGCCCCATGTGGCCTTGAGTGCAGGGGCGGACTGAGAAAGTCCGGGCGAGTTGCCAGCACTGGTGACAGAAGCCCAGCTCCCGGGCAGCAGTGCTCTCCAAGACGAGAGAAGAAAACGCAATCACGGCCTCCGAAGGGCCCCCAGGCAAGCGCCACAATGAGGAGAAACATTCTAGCCCGTCTTCCTGCCCTCAGACCCCCACACTCAGGGAGAAACCTTCCCGAGGCCTCTAGGGGCTAATGACATGCTGTGAAATTTTGAAAAACGCGTTAGGAACAGAAACGACTACCTACAACACACACAGACATACGAACAACGAGCAAGAACGTTACTATTTAAATTCAACTCTGTAAAAACCAACAGCCGTTCAACACCTGGCTTGCACGCGCTCGTGCGTCACAAGCCGTCCGTCTCAGTCCTCCCTGGGCCTCACGCTACCCACTCCTTCCATCAGCAGCGCCACCTGCCACCCCCACTGCACGCGCCCGCGGGGACAGCCCAGCGGGAGGAAGGCGCCCCCCACGGTGCACGCCACCCAGGCTTCAGCTCGGCCTTCCTGAGCTTGTCAGGGCGGCGGCCGGGGGCCTGAGACCCTGAGCGCCCCCAAGACAGCTGCGTTCTCGGCCACGTCTCTGCCGGCACCGAGCAGCCCCACTTCACAAGCGCTGGAGGAGAAACCTCGGTAATGAGGGACAGAAAACTCACTTTAACTGCCTTTTCACACTGTTGAAGCATCTTCTCTCTTGCGTTATCTGATGCTTCCAAGAAAACCTCATGAGCTAAGAATGCCAGGCCCCCAGCTTCAGTTCCTCTCCAAGTATCAGTCAGGAGTGAGACACGATCCTGAAATCCAGGCCTCCAGGCACCCACCCAAGCAGAGCAGCAGTGGCCACAGAAACCCCAGCTCCGGCCCCCTCTGCCCCGCACGGCACCGCCCGCCCGGTGCGCCAGTTCTCCCGACCTCCGTCCACGAGGCCGCCACCACGGCGCCCGGGCAGGAGGCATGGCAATCAGAAGGCTGCTCCCAGGGCTGTGCCCCAGCACACGGGGTCCCCAGGAAGCTGCAGGGTCTGGGTCATCCTCAAGGCGAGCCGCTTGTCACCTCACCGTCTTGGAGGAGAACGCTCAGCTGCCCCCAATACACTGCCTCCCCAGCCTGCTCCATGGCTTCCCGGGCAAGCTCTCCGGCTACCCCCCCCAAAGATCCAAAGCTCCATCAGCGTCCACTGCCTTCCCACTTCCCGGAGCACCCATCCTCACACTGGGGCTGTGAACTGTAAGACCAGACGCCCAGCTGTGTAACACGGAGCTCCACAAGGGCCGAGGGAAAAAGGAACAGAGCTGGCCATCTCCCGTCCGTGGTGGGTAGCACGGGGCTTATCAGAAAGAGGAATGAGAAACATTATCACTGCTTGTGGAATCTCGAGTTCAAGGACAAAGAAAAGCAGAAAGCGGAGTGCCAGAAATTTATGTCCCAAAAGGAGCCTCGATAAGGACTGACCCAGAAAAACAAGAGAAATCTTTAGCCCGAGTGAGGGGAGCAGCCAGTGTGTCTCCGCGTACTGTGTGTCTGGTATCCTGGGCTCAGAGCCGAAGCAGCCCCCGCTCCCGGAGCAGTGAGAAGCTCCCCGAGCAGTGAGAAGCTCCCCGACAGCAGAGAAGCACAACGGGAGGGGCCCAAGGCCCCCCACGGCCTTGCGTCCAGGCGCCCCAGCAAGGGCCCCAACAGTCTCTCACACGGGCTGACCACACCTGCCTCCCAGCCCCAGGCTCACGGTGGCCCCTCAAGGTCCCCAAACCCACCTGCCGGGCACCCCTGGGGCAACTGTGTGACGCACTATGGCTGATTACCAAGTTCCAAAGAACCCAGGCCCCAGGAAGTGTCCCCCAAAATGCATGTCCTTCCCAGGACCTCAGAATGTGACCTCCCTCAGAAGCCAGGTCTCTGCAGACGGGGTTAATTAAGATGGGGTCAGAGGAGGAGCACACGAGGCTCTCAATGCACCATGATGGGTGTCCTTCTAAGGAGAGAGGAGAGACATCCCCACAGGGAGGAGACGGGCGAGTATCAACACCGGGGGGATGGAAGCCGTGTGGGCACAAAACCCCAGCACCAGCAGAAGCTGGAGGGCGCCAGGACTCGCCCCTTCCCTTCAGACACTGTGCGGTCAGACTTCCAGCCTCTGGGGCGGACAGAGAGCCAAATGCTGCCGCAGTTAGCACCGCAGGGGGCTGCGCCCGGTGGCAGGCACCCAAGACGTTCCTGCACCCCAGTACCCACAGCGGCACCAGGACACACACAGGCACGAGCTGCCCAGCCTCTGGGTGCCCTCACGGAACACGACCTCCAGTCGGGGCGGCTGCCGGGGCAGAACGGGCCAGCCGCAGTCCCCTGAGAGAGCAGGACCCGAGTCCCGGTCAAGTGCTCGGTGGCCTCCTGGGGATCTCTCCTCCACGTCTGCAGGCTTCCCAGATGCCTTCCGAGACGGGGCCGTCCGAGCGACACGCACGTTCCTTGTCTTTCCCGCAGCCCCCCGGGGGGCGTGCTCACGGCGGCTCACCCTGCGCAGAGGTGCCGGCCCCGCCAGCGCAAGCCCGAGAGCAAAGGCTCTGTGCTCGGCTCGATGGGAGCGCACCAGCCCTGGCGTTCTCGGGGCCATTACTCAGATGCTGGCCCCTGCTGGGGAAGTCACCGGAATGCGCTGATGCTTCGGGCACACTCTGTAAGGTCGGGTTGCCCGAAACTGGGGGAGCCCGGCAGCTCCCAGGAGCCCCGAGACGTGCACACGCTGGGAAGCACGTGTGCTCTTCGGGGAGCAGCTTCCGCCCTGCCTCTACCTCTCAGAAGACCCTCGCTCCCGCACGACAAAGGCAGTTCGTGGAAACAGCCTACCGTACGCCTCGAAAATGCTGTTTTGCCCAGTAAGACCAGACAGAGCAGGAGAGACAACATCTGCAGGAGCCACTCTGTGCGGGCGGCGCAGGCCCCCAGTGCTACCCCGCGGCCCTGCAAGGCCACTCTCCGCTCTGGGAGGGGGGCAGGGGGACCGACCTAGGGTCCCAAGTCGTGGCTCAAACCCACTCCTGCTTGCACTTCTGCACCCCAGGACCGAGCTGCGTGGGGCTTCAGAGAGGCCGCAGGCATAGGCGTGGACCACCAGATAGGGGCTCTCCCACTGGGGCCACCGACGGCTGCTCCCTGCTTCCCAGCCAAGATGCCAGACACCACCTCCTCTGAAGACCGCGTCCTGACAGCCCCTGTGGTCGCGGACGGGCAACCGGTCCCTGGCAGAGCTGCGGAGCACAACCTGCAGACACCCCCTCACGAGCATGGCAGGCCCCCGCCCCGCAGCCTGCGCTCCTCCTGCCGGGCCGCACACACAGGCCGCAAGCCCGGAACGGCGGTCAGACGGCTCCTCCCAGGACACCGGCCGCTACCACGCCTGGCCTGCTCTCTCAGCGGGGGCCTTCCTGGAGGGTGAAGCTCCGTGAGGGCAGGCCCCACTTTCCGGGGCAACACTCGCTGTGGACAGTCCATCTCAATTCAAGATACACCGTCATTCATAGCAAACTGCACACAGGAAAGCCAATGTGCGCGTTCTAGGTCAGGAACTCCTCCAGCCTGAGGCCCCACAGGGCTTCCCTTGCGTGGGAAAGAGACCGGGCCAAGTTTGGTGCTTATGCAAAGCAGCTGCCTGGAAAGCCAGCCCCCCGGACAGCCTGCCACCCCAGAACCCTCCTGCCCTCCCTGGGCCCCCACGAGAACACGCAGGCGGCCCAGGCTCCTGCCAATACACGCTCAGGGCCCCGGCACTTGGCTCCGACGCAAACACAACCATTCTGCTTAGAACTCAGAAGCCGATGACGGTAAAGGCATCCTCTGCTACAGAGAGAGTGGGCGCTCCCCCACAGCACACAGCGCTAATGCTGACCTCCGGAGTTCGTGTTCAGTCAAGCCGTGCGCCTGTTTCCAGAACCCTGGGCTCTATCTGTGACTCCTGCTGCACGCAGCAGACCCGGGCTGGACGCCCCGTCAGTCTCCCAACACAGCCCTGCTAAGACACTGCCTGTCCTTCTTCAGTCCCCTGGAGCTCAGCTGCCCAAGACCCTCCCTCCCCGGAGCTCAGTAGCAAAACCAGCACTACCGGCGGGGGCGGGGGAGGGGGTCCAGTCACTCTGGGCGCAGACACGGGTGCACTTCCATCCCACAGCAGCTCGCGCCCAGAGACCTCCTAAGGGGGCTGCAGCACCTGTGCGGGTCCCCTGCCGGGGGTCCAGCCCAGCTGGCACACGTGCATAGGGTGCCTCGGCTTGACAGTCTGCGCCATTTCACTCCCGGGGCCCAGCAGGCTCCATGGGGGGGACAAGCCCAGGGCGGGTGAGAGGCACGTGAGTGCTGCCGAGGTCACAGGCCTCCTGCACCCCTGAGATGTCACCAACAGGATACAGGGACGACTGATTTGAATGTGGGGTGCTCTTCGAAGAGGAGGAAAACCACAAACACCGTGGGGACATCAGGGCCAGTGTCAGGAGATCAGGGAGGTGAGCCTGTAATGACAGCCGCACCTGAAGGGCAGGAGGCGGGCCGCACCGTGCTCTTGCCATGGGAAGCCCAGGAAAGGCCGCACTCAGCGGGCGGCAGAGGTTGGCTCCGGCCCTGCTCCTCCCCGAGCCCCAGAGCCATCTGGGGACCAGGGAAGCGGGTCTGAGAGGCCTGCGTCTCCCATGTCTCTCCCACGGCAGGCGGCCGCCACCTCTACTGAACACGCTCCACCCACAGACTCGGGAGGAGGGGCAAGCCCAGCCCCCTCCCCGACCCCAGGGCACGGTCCTGACTCGCCCAGAATGCTCCCCCGTAGGACCCCCCGACCCCGCACTACAGGGCGGGAACGAGGCCGCCGCACTTACAGCGGATGCCGTAGATGGTGAGGGGGTCGAGCTGCTTCTTGCCGTGCTTGCCCTGGCCCGACAGGTTGGACACGGCCTGCACCTCCCGGTGGAACAGGTAGTCCAGCAACGTCAGGGCCATCTTCTCGGCCGTGCGGCAGTTGGTGCTGATGTGCAGCATGTCTGAGGGGATGATGGCACAGCGCACACGCATCTCGGGGTTGTTCTCGTCGCCCAGCCACGTGCCGTTGGGGTAGTCCTCTGCGAGAGAGAGAAGAGGCGGGTTCCCGTCAGCTCGGGACCGGGCTCGGCACAGACGCGCTCCGGGGAGGCTGCTGGAGAACTGCTCCCCAGGAGCAAGGGGGTGACCCCTGGGGTCACCGAGGACACGTGATGAACGGAAACCATGCATCATTCACACAAGGGCCACCTTGGTGTCCACCGACCCATCGCAGGGAGACGGACAGGCCGGCCACACGGAAACCCTCTTCTGCCTTCCCGACTGGCTTCCGCGGGCCGAGCCCTGCCCCACTAACTCATATATGAGCAAACAGGAGGCAGTGCGCCCTGCGTGCAGGCCGGTCTATGGCTGGGGAGTCAAACGCACACACCCAGAGCTCCGCGTTCAGGTCGGGGAGGGATCCCCTCTGCCTTCGACAAGGCCACAGAGATGATCATGACACAGACACGGCGCTGATGCGGAAAGAGAGGCAGGCAGTGGACGGGAGAAACCTCTCTACCTGGGGTGCCCCCCCAGGCCCACGGGCACCTCACCAGCTCACTGTGGGAGAAGCGGGGGACACTGTGAGACAGAGACCAGCCTCACAGCCATCCCCTGGATCCTGAGCGAGGCCCCCAGCAAGGGGTCTGGCTTTGCCCGACCACGGAGGACCATGGATTCCGTCACCGTAAACAGCCGCCAGCGGTCAGAGTGGCCCAGTGTGCGTGCAAAAGGGCTCCGTGTTCGTCAAGCGTAACACCAACTCAAGGGAGCCTCAACCTTTGGCAGAAGAAAGCTCCACTTAAGATCCCAAACCCGGGGACCCATTAGTTCTGCTAAGAAACTGGCGGCTTCCCCAGCAATCTCTTCTGAGCCGGACTCCGAAGCCGGGGCAGGGGGGAGAGCACACCTGCGTGAAGCAGCCCCCGGGGGAGAGCAGGGGTGCTAAGCAGGGGGAGGCCTCCTCCTGGGTGGCTGGGGTGTGAGAGGGACACCCGCTTTCTATCAAGTGGGCTGCTAGGTCACGCCACGGCCAAGCCGGCCCAGCTTCAGATCTCTCTCGAGCTTGATTCCAAAATGTCGTGATGCCGGCATCCCCATGACCCCTGGCAGGAAGAGGTCCCACCAGGAGCAGCCAAAGGCTGGAGCAGAGCACGTGGCCACCCAGCCGTGACTCACACGCCCCAGCCCCTTGCAGAGAGCCTCTCCTGGCTGAGCTCCCGCATCACGAGATCTGCGAGAGCATCCGATGAGGCTCGGCAACCCCATCTAGGTGACCACGTCGCCCACGGGGACCGGCCAGCGGCTGGAAGAACTGCTTAGTGAGTTTGAGGCCAGGCGCCTGGCTTTAGCTAAGGACAGAAAACCAATCACAAACCCGATTATCGCAACTGTGAATGAGCCACCGGGAGGCAGGCTCGTTTCTGAGAACACCAGGGCTCTGGGAGTGACGGCGCCCCGGGCACACGCTCAGCAGACGCGTGCTTCTGAACGCCAACCAGCTCCTGCTACGTTCGGCCTATGCGCAGAAACCAGTCCGGCCCAGCGATCTGCACAGGCGGGGGCCTGGCGGGGCCTGGCGGGGCTGTCCCCAGGTCGTATCTGAAATGTCAGAAAAGCTCCCACTTCCAGGGTATTTACTGCTTCATCTATACTTACTGGGCAACTCTGCGCCCGGCACTGGGTCTCGTGCTCCGGCCGAAGCCCTCGGGGAACCCCGGCTTCAGGACAGCACGCAGAGCGGGAAGATGTCCCTCCCTGCCGCAGTCGGGCCACAGAGCGAGCAGGGGAGAGGAAGGAAGGACGGGGAGGCCCATCTGTGCTGACAACGGCGGGGCAGGGAACGTGTGTGGGGTGACAGCAGACACCCACGGCCGCTGATGGGCTACCCGGCATCCAAGCAGCAGCAGGACCTACGGCGCTGAAACCTTCCCACACGCTGCCGGTTTCCCTGTGAACATTCGCAGTCGGACCAAAGGCGCGGTCTACGGACCTTCTCCAGACCTAAGTATTTGAACAGGAGGATCCTGTGAGCCCATGGGGAAGGGCGGAAGCACGCTGAGCCGGGAGGGGCGCGGGCCGCCACGGCACCTGCCTCCCGGACCACCACGGACACGACCCATGGCCAGCGCAAGGGCTTAACTGCGAAAGACCACGGCAGTCTATCTCAGGAGGAAGAAGTGATGGGATTGTGCTGGCGAGCCCCCCGGTGACACGGTGTTTCTAAAGCAGCAGACACAGTGGACAAGAGTACAAACGGAGAGTCAGAGTCAATGTCTTCTCAAACCAGCACTGAGAAGAGGTGCCGGCAGCCAGGGCGTGACTTGGCCAGGGACGGGCCACAGCCCAGCCCCACCAACGCCGCTCAACAAACCAGCTGGCCACCCAAACTGCCCCACGGCCCCCTCGGGGACATGTCTCCCTTCACCAAAGCCATGCTGTCCATGCTGTGCGGTCTCCTGCTGGCTCTGCTGTCCATAAACCAAACACTCTTCAGCACGGACGCTCCCGACAGCCACGGGCCTGTGCCGAGAGCACGTCCCCCTGTCCAAACCCCGTACTCGGCCCCTGGAGCCGACACAGTGATGTACAAGGAAAAAGGCCACTCTTCCAAATGTCCCTCACCGGAGAGCCTCAGTTTCAGAAACAAGAAAGAAAAACACCAGCACACTGACACCAGGACAGTCCACTTCCGTGACCCCAGTAGCCAAAGGTGTAAATGCAAGTATTTTCCAAAATGATTCACGGGAAAGAAAAGAAAAAGTGATGTCACCTATGTAAGAGCAAAACATGACGCAAAATGAGTGAAAAAAAGTGACAAATAACCATTAAAACCCATTTCCTTCATATCAAAAATAAACATCAGTAAGATGGGTCCGTATTCCCCGACTCGTCTCCGCTGGGGTGCTGACTGCGGCAGGCCCTACAGGAGCCAAGCCTGGCGCCCCTCCTCCGCCGACGGCACTCCAACAGAAGCAGGGAACCCGCCCTGGGACGCAAGAGGGCCAGCCCCGCACCAAGCCAAGAGAGGAAGCTGGCTTCCCCATCCAGCGGGGGCCCTGCTCCGTGCCGCCGCCTGCCTGCAGACAAAAAGCCTGTCCTTTGTGCCGAGCACATGGCTCTGGAAATGGTACCAGAATATTCTGAGGATGAAAGGTGCCGGTTCAAACTCCTACGGTAAGTACTGTTTCAGGAGATGCTGCTCCCCTCCAAAAAGGACATTAAAGATTAACTCTCCTCATCTCCCACCCCCTTACCACTCCCAAATAGAATGGTTTAAATTTTTTCTGGTACCACAGAAAATTACCCAGAAATTTTATTCCGATCCAACATCTCAACATTTTACAAGGCATTTCCTGTTTACAACCGACTCGTCCCGAATGTCACCAGATGCCCTGCAAACGATGGGTGTGTGCTCCTTGCCAGAGCAGGAAGCCAAGCCAGGACAAGGATGGCAGCCTCAGTGACCCTGACCAACGACGAGATGAAAGGTCACTGTCATGCGAGCCAGAGACCAGTGGGAGAGGGACCAGGACACCACCACTGCCGTCGCAGTCCTGTGGGAGACGCGCTGCATCCCCGTGAGCCCTGCGGCAAGAGGACAGGACCGCCAGGGACACGCAGGAGCCCGTCCTTCCCGGGGTCGCGCCGGCTGACCCACTGGCTCAGGCCTGCTCCCCTGGGGAAGACTCGGCCCCAACTCACTTCCGACTCGGAGGCAAGAACGCAGGCCGGACTCCAGCTTCTCAGCAGTGATGATGAATCATGTCTTTTAAATGAGAAACAAGATGAAACACCTTCCCACATAAATATGTGAGAAATTCCCCTTTCGACCCTTCAGAAAGCGTGTATTTATTTTACTAAAATAGCCTGGGCATCTGAAGCAGATTCTACCGGCCTTACTGAAAAACTACCAGATCGTAAGAAAAATAAACTAACCTTCTATTCCGATTATTCTGTCAACGGAATGAACTAGCGCTTCTGAAAGACCTAACAAAAGCCCTTCAGGACTAACTCGAATTTTCCTCCCCCGAAAACACTTCCGCACAACTAACACTCTGTCCTGAGGGTCTGTTCCAGCCCCGGGAAGAGGACGGAGCAGCGGAGAGCAGCAAGACGACGGCACCAGCCACACCGTCACGCGCACCCGCGGGACAGAGAGCAGGGCCACCGGCGTCCTGCGCCCCGCCACTCACACACGGACGCCGATGTGCCTGAGACCCCCACGCGGTCGCACCCTGGGCTCCGAAGTCCCAGGGCCGTGCTGTGCGCTCTTGCTTCCAGAGGCTGTGGGCTCGGAGACACGGGAGCCACTTGAGGAAAGGCGTGGGATCAGGGGGAATCCGCGGGGTCTTCCGTTCGACCCACGTCCAGGCCCACTGCTGGACCACGCTGCCCCACTCCGACATCACCTGGAGGCTTTCATAACCGGAGTGCGAGGCCCCTCCGGTGGCTCCAAGAGCCCAGCCCTCACAACCGTCCTCTTGGCCTCACGCCCTGGAGCATCCAGCTCCCCGCGTCGCCCTCCTGAACCAGACCATTCCCAGAGCAAACATCGTTAGCTTCTGGAGTCAAAGGCTAAGGCCAGTACGAAGGTGTGACCTTTTCTATGGCCTGCTGAGTGGGGGTGGCGAGGACACGGGGCCCCACGGGCTGCCGGGACCAGAGGCTCTGGCCACAGTCATGGAGGACAGCCCTGTGAACAAGCTGACCACGGCTTTCCAAGACAGGCCCTGCTGGGGTGGCCCCCAAGCCCCGGATCACACAGGACTCTCACAACCCGGCACATTCCTGACCGCTCCCGAGTCACGCGTGTCACCTGAAGTGAGTGCGGACAACACTCGACCCTCAGACCGACCTGAGAAACCAGACAGCCCACCTCTCTGGGATTAGCCACAGTGCACTATGTACCCTCAGCGCAAACCCCCAGGCTTCTCTGGGAGTGACGGGACATCTGTGCGCTATAAACAGATTGATAATTTGGGGTTTTAAAATGGGCAGTTGAAGACGACTGAGTCACACACAGGATCACAAGAAAAAGGGAAAAAAACAAATGGTCTTTGGTACCGCAGCCAAGCCCCTTCCCCCAACTCTAAGCACGTTCCCCAGAAACCACGCGTGCACCAGCGACCGAGGCGCAAGGCCACCGACTCCGGCCAGGCGGCCCTACTGAGCGCGAGTCATCACGACCTCAGCCAGGACTACAGCACGAGGCCAAGGACGTCCTCCTTGGCCGGAGCGAGCGGGAACCACGGGACACGGACAGGGCATCCCCCGTCAGCGGCACACGCCGTTCCTTCTGGAACCCCGCGGGAGGAGCCAGAAGCCCTAACTCCGGGACCGGCACCCCCCAGCCCCCTCCCCTGGCCTGTCGGGTCCTTCCGCCATTCTGGCTTCACGCGCTAACGCCACCTTTGCCAGGCACCAGCCTGTCCATAGTCCCACGGTTCTCAGGAGCCCACTCAGGATGCCGATCAACGTTCTTAATGTCAGGGCGCCTGGAGGGCTCAGACGGTAAAGCCTTCGCTCAGGTCATGACCCCAGGGTCCTGGGGTCGAGTCCCACATGAGGCTCCCTGCTCCGCAGAAGCCTGCTTCTCCCTCTGTGTCTCTGCTTGTGTGTGTGCGCACGCGCTCTCTCCCTCTATCAAATAAATGAGAAATCTTAAAAAGAAATAAAAATAAAAATAAAGAATTTATGTTAAAAAAAATAAGTTTACGTCGGGGCGACTGGGTGGCCGGCGGGTTAAGCCTGTGACGCTTCATCTCAGCTCCCGCCTCAATCCCAGGGTCACGCGTTCAAGCCCCATGCTGGGCTCTGCACTGGGCATGACGCCTACTTCAAAAAAAAAAAAAAAAAATTTATGAAAATAAATTCTCAAGAAATGTTTTCAGGACGCACCTGGGGGTACAGTCCGTGAAGCACCTGATTCTTGATTTCAGCTCAGGTCACGATGTCGGGATCGAGCCCCGCGCTGGGCTCCAAGCTCAGCAGGGAGGTCACATGAGAGCCCCTCCCTCTGCCCTCCCCCCTCCACCCACACGCTCGCTGGCTCTTTAAAAAATGAAATACAATAAATACAAAATACAGATACGGTGCCTTGCAGTAAGTAATGGACTCCACACTGATATAAAACAGCATATCAGTTCATGCAAACCATTTGGAATTCTTAAGAAATAACTATTTTGGAACCTGTGGTTTTTAAAACTGTAGACAAGTGGCGCGTCCCTGTGCAGCTCTGGGCGGTTATTCAGGAACTCGGGGACGCCATGCAACGCCGAGCCCAGGGCCTGCAGAGCTCTGCGTGTTATCAGAGCTTAACAGAAACTAGCTGACCCGACCCTCTCCGGCTGGGCTGGCTGAGCTGGTCTCGGGGAGGACATGGGAGGGATGGTGCTTGTGCATCTCAGAGAAGGTTTTCACACGCGACGCCACTACAGGCCGATGGTGACTCTGACAGGCACTAACAGAGGGCCTGCTCCACAGCATGTGGGTGCGTGGCAGCCTCCAGGCCCTTGGGCACCGACCACAGTTCTAGCCGGGGCAGCGCAGCAGGGCCTCCCCCCAGATGTCCAACTGCCGGGGGAGATGTTCCCAGGGCAGAGGCCGCAGAAGGCAAACATCCCAGCGAGCTTGCTCCTGATGCCGTGGTCAAACAGAACGGTCCTGAATTACGATCGCTTCTTCGAACATCAGAAAAATTCCTCTAGTTTGCCTCAATCCTTTTTTAGTTCGTTTTTTTAAGATTTTATTTATTTATTTGAGAAAAAGAGAGAGAACACACACGCACGTGAGCAGGGGCAGAGGGAGAAGCAGGCTCCACACGGGGCAGGAACTCCAACACGGGGCTCAATCCCAGCTCCCGCAGACGGGGACCAGAGCCACCCAGGCCCCCTGGTTTGCCCCAATCCTAACAACATGTACCGACCCTCAGACATGTCAGCGGACACAATCCCCGGGATTGCGGGTCATGGTTCCCGCAAACGCGTCAGCGCGTCAAGAACTCAGACTCAGATAAAAAGAAGATCTGTATTTTTTTCTCCGAGAGGTCACTAAGCTCAGAGTTTGAACATTTTTCTGTGCTCATTTAGGAGCATGCTGTAGTTTCCCCAAATTAAGTATTTTTCACATTAACCACATCAAAGTAAGATACTTAAAAAGGTAAAATATTCTATTTTTAAGATAACCCGAGAAACTTCCCGAATTATCAAGTGCCGAGTGCCTCAGCAGATGCAGCTGAAACCAAGCGCACGTCGGGCCTCGAGGGGCGGCCAGACCCGCGTGGGTAGTGACCCGGAGTCCCCGTGGACAGACAGAGCACGCACTGCTGCCAACGCCCTCCCCACCACGGAGGTTAATGCCACTAGCTGAGATCGGGGCATCCCTCTCCTCCTCAAATCTAACGTGCAAAACAGCGAGGCGAATCCACTCCCGGGTACCTACCAAGAGAAACGGAAACACACGCTCTCGCCAACCCCTGGGCAGGCGTGGTCATCACGGTTAGAAACTGGAAGCACCCTGAGCGTCCGCCAACAGATGAGCATGGTCCATCCACACGGCGGAGCAGGACCCGGCCACGGACAGGGTGAAGGGCTGGTGCTCTCTCCGCCCCCGACCCCCTCCACCGCCCCCACCCCCACCCCCACCCGCACCCCACGTGGGAAGTGCCTACAACAGGTCATTCCAGAGACGGAAAGCGGGCCGGTGGCTCCCAGGGACAACGGGCAGGGACTACGGCGGGGCTCCTTTCTAGCGTGACAGAATGTTCTAGAATCAGACTAGATGATAGCTGCACACTATGCAAGAATACAAAACACCGCTGAACGGTCGACCTCAGATTGAAATTAGACCTCAGATGCACAGAAAGGCCATCCCTAAGCTCTCATACTCTCCCCGCTCCTGTGCTGCCGCCCCGTGCTAGCAATTTATGTCAGACGTGAGCAAAACTTGGAGAAAAATACTGTTTTCCCTGCTTCAGCTATGGTAACCAGTGTAACAGGAAAACCTTTGCTCAGTAAATCTACATCCTTGTCCTAAGGAATTCACACAGCTCCTGAAGTAAAAATCAACAACTCGGACCTAGAACCAGAAAACCTCCCAAGTACATTAGAAAATGAAACCCAGGCTTTCAAAGTCAGCAGCACAACACCAAACACACCCGCCCCTGCTGTAAAAAGCTGTCTGAAAAGCCCAAGTGGGCCCAAAAAGGCAGGACAAACGCGCCAGGCAGCAGGGGTCCGCTGCGAGGCACGTGAGGCCGGCTGCACCGAGCAGGCCAGTCGCGGGCAGACGTCCGACCGCGGCAGGAGAAGCAGGGGGACAGGAAGCCAGGTGTGGGCGCAACAGGCTCACGTCCAGGCATGGCAGAGCGCTCGCTCCGCCTCTCGGGGCGGGACGAAGAAGACCACGACCCCCCCCCAAGCACCTATGTCTGGCTCTTGGCAGAGATGCAGACAGAGCCCTGGTCAAAGGCAGTGACCAGCTGCCGGCTACAAAAGCGCAAGAGCCTATCATCAGAGAGTCTCCAGAGCCCGACTGATCCGCACGCCATGGAAGGCTCCCGTGCTGCCGGGGAGGAGAGCCCCACAATCACACGGCGCGCATGTCGCCACAAGAAGAGCGAGCAGACTGACCGCAGTCTCCAGACACGAAATCCACGCGGCTCTCGCTCTGTTCTCTCCTGGGAAACAGCCACCGTCTGCACACCCTCCCCGCTGAGCAGGGCTCCGTCCCGAGAAACCTATCCGAGCTTGAGGAACGCGAGGTCAGAAACTCACGTCACGCCTCAACCCACCGAGCCTCACACTCGAGCCCGGCCCAGCCTAGATGTGCTCAGAACATCCACGTTAGCCTCCAGGGGGACAGTCATGTCACACACACAATACCGCGGGCGACAGCCCAGGGAACGTCCGAATCCTGCGCTAAAAGCGACCACGAGGTCGGCCGTGTCTAGGTGCTCCGTGGCGGGGGCGGGGTGGCTGCTGACCGCAGGATCGTCGGGGGACGGGGAGCCCTGCCCCGCGCCAGCAGCCCGGGGAAGAGACCCAGATGCAAAACGCGAACTACGTCTCGACCGAGCGTGGGTCATTTTGGCACCACCAAACCGTGCTGACGACGTTGACAAACCGTGAAGCTGAGCCATCGGGGACGGAGGCCCGTCTCGCTTTCCTAAGAGGCAGAAAAACAAGACAAAACACAAAACGGTACCTACTGCCGTTCAGGCAAAAGTAAGAAGCTTTGCAGGCGCACCTTCCGAGTTCAGGGTGATGAGGGTCACGTTGCTGCCAATGTTCTGACTTCCTGACTGTCCACAGCTGGAAATGGAGTCGCTGGCCTCGGACCCGCTCTCCCCGTCCTCGTTGTGGCTGTCCTCTTGACCCGGCACCTTCACCACAATCGTGTTCTGCCGTCGCCCCGGCACCGCGCTGAGCGGGAGACAAAAACACCAGCCAATGTTGTGAGAGCGCCACGACCCACAGGCAGACACGAGCGCTCGGGCACCGCCGTGTTCTTCTGTCCTCCGTTTATCAGACTCTAACCGCGCACGGGGCAGCCGCGCACGGGGCCTCCCACCAGCTCTCCCCACCGAGACGGACAGCAACTCAACAGCACAAAATAGTCTGGGGTTGGAAGAAACCGTATGAAATTTAAAAGCGTGCAAACATGTTTATATCGCAAAAGAAGGAAAATCACAACCCACTGTCACTCCAGGCCCAGACTGCAGCTCTCTGATCACAGAGGTGACCCCGCAAATCAGACACGTGCATAACTTTGGAGACAATGTCAAAGAAAGACCGGATTAGGAGGAGGTGAGCCCGGAGACTCCCACTGACCCAATGCACTCCGCACTGTTACACCTTCTGGGAGCAACTGGGCTTAGCTAAGGGCAGCGACCACTCCTGCCTCTTCCTGCCGACAAAAACCACTCATGTGGGTCTACAAAGCCAGCCAAGAATGTCCTGGGGGGTCGTCTCACCACACCTAGGGATCCTGACAAGGAGCAATGAGCTACTGCCCGAAGAACAAGACACAAGCCAGCAGCTCCGAGAAGGGCTCGAAGCACCGCTATGGACTACTGCCCAGACGTGCTCCCTGGGGCTTCCGGGACCTTCTCAGCACCCTTTCACTGGGCCTGGCAGGCAGGGAGAAAGGGGAGGAAACGCACTTTGCCTGTTTACACACACAAAACACGCTTCCAGCCCTGGCCGAGCCGCGGGGAGGGAGCTACACCTTCGGAACCTGACTGCACCGCAGCCTGCCCAAGCTGACCTCGCTCCTGAATGCTCCGAGTCTGACAGCTGACCTCCAGCCAAGCCCCGCGGGAGGCCCACCTGACCCTGCCTCGCCTCCACGGGCCGGGGCTCCTTGGATGGCCTTTCCCACCCGGCACAGCAGGCCGCGGTCCGGCGGGGCCCCCGAGACCGGCAGGACAATAAAGGAAGCGGGACACAGCGGGGAGATGGGGAGCAAAGGCCGAACAGAACTCTGTGGACACACGGATGGAAACCACAGGCCAAAGAGGCCTCTCGGGCACGTTCCCAGGAAAAGCTGAGCCCAGACCGCCAGGCAGGGCCGCCCGCAGTGACCTCACCGTCCACGCTGCCGTAAAGCTCTCCTATTTCTGACCAAGGTTACATCCACCGGGTCTCCAAAGAGAAACATCACCTGGACATGCCTTCCTCACTCAGCAAACTTGAAAAAAGGCTGTCTGTTGACCTGACATGCTGCTACAGAGACAGACAGACAGACAGACGTGAGTGTGGGGCGGTCAGGGAGGGGGACACAAGCTCCAGCGGCTGCTGTGGAAACATCCAGCCAGCTCCCCTAAAGCACGAGAGCACTGGACGTGGCAGCTCCAAGTGCCTCTCCCTGGACGCGTCCGCTCCTCCAGCCAGCACGTCAGGACGCGGACCCGCAGCACGGCTCGGCCCTCCCCTACCACGGACAACTGCGGCCGGCTGTGCCCGGCTCGGAACGCTGGCTGGTTCTCCAGGGGACTCATCTCGGTGGCAGTGGCAGTGAAAGATGGGGCTGGTGTTGTGGCTACTGACTTGCTAATGACATTTTCCAGGGACTCCGGCGCCCTGCCGCTCAAGGGGTCGTCCATCTTGGCTACAATGGCGTTCTGCCGATCATTGTTGAGTATTACTGTAGTCTGGGGGACGACGCTAGGGAACAAAAGAATCACAGAGAAAAAGAAGACCTTAAAACAACAACATTCATTTTCAGCGTACATAAGAGTCATTCAACACAGTCGGCTCCCCTTGACCTGCACTCAGGGCGGGGAGGCGGCCCCGAGTGGAAGTCACGGGTCAAGGTAAGGGGCGCTCCACACCGGGTGAAGAATAAACCGGAGGTGCTCCCCTTTTTCTTTTTGTTTTTTACTTTTTTTCTTTTGAGGAGAGAGTTTACCTTCCCCCACGGCCGCTGTTCTCAGTGGAGATGAGCAGGAACACTGACACAGAAAGGAGCCAGAGCTCCCGGGGTGTTGGGCAGTTAAGGTCTCGGCATAAACACAGCTTGCTATCCGTACTCAGTGCGTCCCAGAGATGTCCTCCACGACAAACCGAGGCTTTCCTCAGCACGACGCTTGCCAGCCTCACCCCAGGGTTAGGTCTGCTAGGAAAGGGGCAAACCCCTCCGGCTGCTACCAGGGGAGTGTGGGAACCGCAACACAGAGCCTGGGTTCTTCCCTCCAAAGGAAAAGGATCAGACAACAGAACAGAGTCCCTAGTGGCCTCCGAGAGGCGGGACCCTGCCCGGACACCCTCTGGGAGGCGGCCTGTGAGTTTCAACAAGCGGCAGCCGACAGCACATCTCACGGACTCCCAGACCACTGGGTCATTGAGCGTCCGGCCACTGGAGCTGTGGTCCCGGGAGGTCGGGGCGTGCTTTGCGGGGAGGGGGCAGGGCCGCACTGGAAATGCACAGCAGCACCACGTGCGAAGAGGTTATTCTGAAATTTTACCACTCAGGGGGAGACGATGCTTTCACATGAGAAGTTTCACGTAACCCAAAGCGCGTATGAAAATGCAACCCAGGGTCACGGCCTCACGGCTGTTAAACCCCCTCTCCCCAGATCAGGGGCACAGACAGCGCCGTTTCATGCCTGTGGAAACCAGAGGACCATGAGGTGTTTTCTAAAATAAAAGCTGAATCAACGGCATTTCATTCACAATTATTATTTTTCGGCGATTCTACTTGTCCTCGGACAGGGACCTAAAGGAAGCCAATCCTTACAGCCTGGTCACAGGGCAGGCATCACAGTAACCCGGGCCACGACCCTTGACTCGGTGCCACGGGTGCAGCGGGCTGTCCAGATGTCCGAGTCTCCTGCGTGGAGACAGGAGATCCCAGTTCTTGGGCGTTCGCTATTTCCCTGCAGCAAAGTCCGCGGAGCCCCGCTCTGTGCGGGGTCCCACACAGGCCTCCCCAACCTCCCCTCCCACGAGCCGCTCTAGGACGGCTCTGCGGGCTACCAGTGCGCTAACGGGAGCTCACCACGGCGGCAGGACACGAAAGCTCTCGAAGTCTGGAAGGGAACAGATTAAAATGCACTCGTGGCACCGACTGACAACGTCGTTGGACAAACAGACCTCTCCTCCCTCACGGCTCTTGTCGAGGGCGAGGAAGCAATGTCCGGAAGCAGCCAGCATCAAGGTGAACGAGTAGCCCGAAGGGGCGCCCACGACGTCCCGGGGCTCCTGGACGGGGGCCGCTCTCAGCAACGCCACGTCCACTTCCTCGCCTTGCAGAACGAACTCTTTCCTAAAACCGTTTTGCTTCGAGAGCGCACCACGGGCGACGTGTCCGATCTCTCTCACAAAGCCCCCTTCCTGCCTTAAAGGGAAAGGAGCTGTCCCTGCAGCGACACATACGCGCGCTGTCCATCCAGGGGACCAGCCCCCAGCGGAACGCGGGGCCCCGGGAAGGCACCAGGCTCGGTGTGAGAAAGCCGATCCGCGGCCCCGGCGCAATACCAGCACCCGCTCTCGGCTTTCGGCAAAACTGACAGACGACCTAGTTCCCTCTTGAGCCCAGAGATCATCAAACGTCATCCCCGATGACAGCGCACACGGCCCTTAGACGCGGCCCTAGGAGCTGAGAGGCTTCTCCCCTCCCGGAACGAAGTTTCTCAGCACTTGAAACTGAAAACTAGCCCTGGAAGTAGGACCAGGGCGGACCCTCGTCTCCCTTTAAGTGGTAAGTCATCCACGGATTCAAGGATTAGTCGACACGAAAGCCCATCCATCCCAGGGACGCAGTCGGAATCCTGGACTATTACGAGTTCGTTCTAGGCTGACACACGGATGCGGTTTTGTCCGACCGGGCACGAACGGTCAGGAGATCCGTCCGAAACAGCTTTTAACACCTCCGGCCTCACAGCTATAAGAAACACTTTCTTCAGCTTCAGCCTCTCTCTCTGCCCCTGCTGGACAGAAGTACATTGGCCGATGAACCCAGTAAACTCCAGGAAGAGGAGGAGATGGGAACGAACTTCCAAAAAAGCAAAGGAATGGGGGCACCTGGGTGGCTCAGTGGGTTAAGCCTCTGCCTTCGGCTCAGGTCATGATCTCAGGGTCCTGGGATCGAGCCCCACATCGGACTCTCTGCTCAGTGGGGAGCCTGCTTCCCCCTCTCTCTCTGCCTGCCTCTCTGCCTGCTTGTGACCTCTGTCAAATAAATAATCTTTGGAAAAAAGCAAAGGAATACAGTGAAATTCTACTGGGGAAAGCGCATTTGTGGGGTGTTTTTCAGCAAATGACGGTATTCAGATGACAACGCAAACATCTGAGAAAGCACATCAGCCAGTGCTCCAACACACCAGAAATTTTACACTTTCAACTAACGCAATTTATCAGCCTCAGGTGTACAAAAGAATATCTCATTTTTCAAAAATTAAGGAACATCTATATCCACTAGTAAGAATGAAACTGTCGTTGAAGGGTTGACATGGGAAAATCGCCACCATAATGTGCGTGTCCTGCCCGGGCGGAAGGACACGCCCCAATTACTCCATCACACGGACCTGCGTGGGCGATGAAGCAGTTCTGCAGATGTGATTAAAAGTCCGCACTGGCTGACCCCAAATTAACCAAAGGGAGATGATCCCGGGTGGGCCTGGCCAGATCAGGGGAGGGGTCGAGGCCTTCTTTGGTCTTGGAGACGCCCAGCGGCCCCCGCCAGGTGATCCTGACCTCCCGCTCCTGCCGACCTGCTCTAGATGTCCAATGAGCTTGGCTGCCCCCACAGCTGTGCTGGCCAACGGCGGCACAGACCCTTACAGCTGTCCGGTCCCTCTCTCGCTCTGCCACACCTCCTCTCTCAGCCACACACACGATGGTATCGCCTACTGGTTCTGCTCTGAAATTACTGGAGGTGGTAAAAGTACCCAGAGTCCCGTGCCCCCGTGGTGACACCCTATAAAGCGCGTAGCTCAGTACAGTAGGGAAAGACCGAAACTCACCCTGGAACACTTCTGGGAACGCTTCTGGGAACGAGCCTCCAGTCCTTCCTCAGACTTCCCGGCTACGTGTGTGCATGTCTGGGTCCGTGCTCCTGGGCGGACGCTGCCCCTTGAGACATGTCTGCCCTCCCAGCCTCACCCCTGCCCCCAGCAACCACTAGCCTGCTCTCCACCTGTGCGGTTCTCACACTTGGCAACGCAAGACACACGCTAGCCTTTGAGACCGGCTTTCTGGGCCGGGCGGAACCCCCGAGGTCGGTTCCCTCAGGGCGGCTGAGGACATTCCTGCGGCAAAGGGCATCACTCGTGGGCAGCCTGCCCTCTCCCCTGTAACCCCGCCAGGGCAGCGGGAGACTGGCTGGTTTGGGTCATTACAAACGAGGCTGCCAGACATGCGCGTGGTGCTTGTGGACACACGCTCTCACTTCTCCAGGCTAGTGCCCAGGAACGGGACTGCCGGGCCGCACGGTATGGCCGCATCTCCCCTCCTCGAGGAGCATAAGCTCGTCACTTCACCGCGTCCAACTCCTCCCTGACCTTATGGACGCTGCTGTCACTCCCACGTCTAAGAGGTCCGGGCCAGGTCCTGGGTCTCGAAGAGTTTCCCCTACAGCTTCCTCTGCAGGTCTCGGCTCTACACTGAAATCTGTGCTCCCCTGGAGATTAACTTTTGTTCCAGGGGTGACGTGACCCCAGGCTCCTTCCTCTCGTTCTGCCTGCAGGTGTCCGGGTGTCCTGACTCCATGAGTTAAAAGGCTGCCCCTCCCCCCCCGGGGTGGGTCTCTGCACCTCGACGCAGCCTATTTCTAAGCTCTGCTATATCCCACCCACCGATTTCTCTCCCTCATTTTGTTTTCTAAAAACTCTGTCCCCGATTCACTCGTTGACAACCTTCAATCATTTTCTATCTCCTTACCTATATGTTTGTCGTTTTGGTTCTTAAGTTTCTATTAAATAAAAACCAAAATACTGGGGCACCTGGGGAACTCCGTCAGCGAAGTGTCTGCCTTCCGCTCAGGTCACGGTCTCGGGGTCCTGGGACCGAGCCCCACATCGGGCTCCCTGCTCAGTGGGGACCTGCTTCTCCCTCTCCCTCTGCTGCTCCCACTGCTTGTGCGCTCTCTATCAAATAAAAGATTTTACTTATTTGAGAGAGACAGCGGGATAGAGCACGAGCAGGGGGAAAGGGAGAAGCAGACTCCCTACCACGCAGGGAGCCCCGACCCAGGACCCGAACTGACGCCAGACACTTGACCCACTATGCCAGCCACGTGACCCTAATAGATAAGATCTTAAAAATAAAATTAAGGAAAAGTAGAAAAATGACACTCAGACTGTGCCGCCTGTTATAATTCTAAGATTACACTGATTACAAGCGAAATGTGCCTAACTAAGGTTATGCTAATTACCCAAGCTGGATACGCTTACCTCTTACCTCAAAATGGTATTGTTCAGAAGGAAAAGATACACAGTGACCTGTGACCAGGGGCACAAGGACCACTCCCCCTTGTGGACAGCGACTGAGTCCAGGGCCCACAGCGACGCCCCCAGGAGCACTCACGGTGGGCAGCACCGCCCCAAGGACCCCACGTGGAAGGACACACTCTCGAAACACAAAGGCACCGCACTGCCTTCCCCGTGCAGACCAGGTAAGATGGCCACCCAAGGCCACACGGCCCCGTGACACTGTCCCAGACTTCTCCCAGGAGAGTCGAACCGAAACCAACGAGCAACAGCTCACAAGCAACTACTGTTTCAACATTAGAATTTCCTGGGGGTTCTAGAGACCAGCCCCAGTGAGCCCAGCGGTTTTGTGTTTTTTCTAACCATTTCTTCCGGGATTCTGCTGGTGCCGCTAGCTCCCAACACCAACAAGAAAACCGCACACGTGTTCCCCCGTGTCAGAGGCACAGGTGTGCCCCGCTCGCTGTTTCCCACGTGCTGCACTGGGCTTGTCACGCGGCACTCCCCGGCCCCCGCACTGCGCACAGGCTCTCTCTGTCCACCTGCCGCCCCGGCGAGTGCCCGGAACACAAGCCTGCGTGTGTCACGGGGGAATGACTTCCACACAAGCCCGGTGACTGAACTCAGGCCTCTGGCTCTTGCCTCCAGATTCCCTGGTCTCAAGCTGCTGGTCCACGTGCCGAAAGAAACCAAGAATCACGGCCAGAACAGAAACCTCACGAGGAGACACCCAAAGGACCGCCGAGGGCACGGTCATCCACGGAGGGGACCTGGAACTCTGTGGGCTTCGGGGCCCAGCACAGGGCACGAGGCCAGGCTGACGCTAGACCCTCGGTGAACAGAACTCTTGTGTGATCCGTCTTCGCAGCCTCACGGGGCTGGAGAGAAGGGCGCCGCGCGCTCGTAGCTTCACCGTCCGCGCGCTGAGGAGGGACTGCTGCTTGCGGAGGGCATGGATGTGCCCACGGTCTCCCCACTTACGGGTGACAGAGCTCGTATTCAAAACCAAGTGCCTCTCACGCTCTCAGCGCCTTGTGAGCCCAGCCCAGGAACGGCCCGATGGCACTTACTGCTACACTGCGCTACCCTTTCGGTGTGGGGTTTCACGGTTTTATTTTGATGGACTGAAAACAACATGTCTCCAGCTTCCAGACCACGCAAACATCTTCAAGCTAAATCACAAATGGGCCTTCAGCGTCTCTGCTGCGGCAGGAAGCGGCTGTGTGACCATGTTAGAATTCTCTGTACCAGGGCGCCTGGGTGGCTCAGTGGGTTAAGCCGCTGCCTTCGGCTCAGGTCATGATCTCAGGGTCCTGGGATCGAGCCCCGCATCGGGCTCTCTGCTCAGCGGGGAGCCTGCTTCCTCCTCTCTCTCTACCTGCCTCTCTGCCCACTTGTGATCTCTCTCTGTCAAATAAATAAATAAAATCTTTAAAAAAAAAAAAAAAGAATTCTCTGTACCAGAATTTAGACGTTCACGTTTCCGTTCCTCGGCTCATCACACACACAGAACGGGACAGTCATCTGAACGTGCGCCAAGGGGCTCTGCCGAAGTTGAAAAATCAACAAACCACAAAAATAAAAGACTTAAAAAGAAAATCTTCCTGAAAAATGCGGATTTAAACTATTTCTCACAAGTTGGTGTTTTCCACTTTTTATTACAGAAGGAAAACAGAAAAGAAGCTTGTTTGAGCCACAGGGCTTAAGGACCCACACCACGGTCGATGCAGGTGGGGACACCGGGAGGAGGGGCAGGGGCGCCCAGGACCCAGGCCGGCCAGCACCGGAGAGGAGCTCAGCGTGTGACATGCACACGGCCCAGCGACAAACACACGCAGACCTCAGGCAAAGAGAAGCCAAAATCAAAATCCCCCCAAGTCAGGGGACCCAGAGCGTCCAACAGTTCTCTAGAAGAGCCTGATGTCAGCTCCGCATAAGCCAAGGGAACGCGACAGCAGCTCTGTGAACCGGCTTCAACCTCACTCAGATCTCAGGGACGTATCACCAATCCCAAACGGACACTTGCACACACAGACACACAAGGGCCAGGCTGCGTCCTCACAGAGAGAACCCCTTCAACTAGGACAGCAGGAGGGGGCTCGGGGCCCGGCTCCGACCGGACGGCAGGCTACTCTGGGTTTGCAGCTGCAGCGAGCTGGAGGGGACGAGCGGCCACCAACTAGCCCGTCCACCATAGGAACGGCGGGGCGGGGAAACTCCGTACGCTGGGGTTACCCCAGAACAACCCTGGAGCTCCCTTACAGCACGGGCACGCCCGGAAGGTCAGGTTTCTAACGAGCAGCGTGGGTGGTCGCTCCCCATGACCAAGGAGACCGTCCGGCAGCCCCGCCGGCGTTCACCGCACACTCACGCTCATCTAGGAGAGAAGAAGCCAGCGGCCGGCCAGTTGGGTTAATCCCAACAGTGACAGGCCCGTGGGTGTTCACGGCAGCAGCATCCGTGGCTGGGGGACATAGGGACCGGGCCTCACGCCACCGCAAGACGGAGAAGGGAGGCCACAGCCACATTCTGTGCCAAAACCTCCCCTTACGTGGGCAGGTGCGGGGGCATGACCATCCTAGGAGAAACTAACCTTCCAAAGACAAGGTTAAATGACTCCAAGTGCCCGAAGGAGAGTCCCCTGCCGACTCCTTCCCGGAAGAAGCCGAGAGCTCGGCGAGAACCCCGCTCTGGGCACCGAAGAGACCCCGGCCCTCCTGCCCGGGCGCTCCCAGTCTGTCGTTGGCACCAACCCAAGCCGGGCCGGGGCCTTGCCGTCAAGGGGAGGCAAGACCACAACCTCACAGGATGCCGGCTCCTTCACAGTGCCTCCTCGGCCCACCCGCGTGAAGCCGGCAGCCCCGTGCTCTGTGGCCGTGGGAGGAGGGGTCCCGCCGGAACGTTCGAGAAATATCCGGGAACATTTCTGCCTCCTTCCCACCCGCGGTGCAGCCCCCGTGGACCCTCTTCCGCGGACAGCTGACCCCTCCCAACGCAAAGGAACCACTCAAAAAGTCCAGCTGGGTAAATCAGACACGATACTCATCTTCCAAAGGAAAAAATCTCAATGAAAGAGAGCTAGCAAAAATCTCAAGTAATCCCACTTTCTATTCCAAGGAAACGCACTTGCAGATTCTTCTGAAACTCCAGACAGGCGCACCCCGAATGCCCATGTCCCCCGCCGCTGTCCCGGCTGTCCCCGGACCCGCACACAGGAACGTGGCTCATCGACTTACAACACTGCTTGCCGGTCTCAGGCCTCAACCAGCGCACACGAGGCGGGTGCGGCAGCCGTGGGGTGACAACCGAGGTCCTCATGTCCGGGGCAGCGCGGGCCCGTGTCCACCACGAACCCTGCGCCCTCCGCATAGGGCGGGCCTGCCCGGGAGCCGCGACGCAGCCAGGCTCCACTCCAGACCCTCTCGCAAGCAAAGAGCGCCCTGGGCAGGTGCTCGGGGAGACGTAAACAGGAGAGAGCCGCGTTCTCAGACACAGAGTGCGCCAGCCTGCAACCCTCAACCCACGGGGTCAGAAGAAGCCTCGTGGCAGCGGCCCGCAAACAACGGCAAACCGGAATCTAAAACACAAGAGCATTCACAACAGCAGCCGAAAGCCAGGAACGAGAGAGCTGCGTGAGGGAAAAGACCGATGGTGTTTCGACGCCGGTTCTCTCCGAATGGAGTTTCGAGCGACCCCACCAGCGGAGACGCACTCCGAACCACGAGACCGCGCACGACCTCCGCAAACACTGGCCGACGTGGCACCTGCTTCGGGTGTCAGATTACGTGTGAGTCGTGAGAGCGGGCTAATGGATCCCCAGATTGTATGTGCGTGAGCTGTATGCGTCCCTCGTACGGGGGTCGTGAGTAGGGCACTACGAGTGGGCAGCAGTCCGGCGCGGTGTGCCTCAGTCCCGAAGAGAAATCCTACGTCTACAAAAGTCAGTGGAAACATCAAAAACTCAAAATTTGTACTCGAGCCCATCGTGGCTGAGACCAAACCATCCGTCCGCGATTCCAACAGCCCTACCGGAGCAGCCCGCGCAGAGCTCCACGCCTGACTGAGCAGGCCCACGGCCCCGAGGGGAGCCGCTCTCCGCGCCGGCCAGCGCCCCCACCACCGGCAGCGCTCCGGGGCCGGCACAGGAGCTCGGAGGGGACCGCTCTCCACCCGGAAGCCGCGGGGCTCGCACAGCAGCCTTTCCCAAACACCCACCGCGTTTCCGACAGAAGGCCTGCGAGAAACACATCAACGACTCAGCAACCAGGAGCAGAGGGGCCTTCAGTAATTTGCTGATCGAGTGTCTCAGGTCTCCGTGGGCAAATAAGCAGCTTCCAGGAAAATAACCCGACGCCCCCCATCTGTGCGTCTGGTGGGACACAGCTCTCTGAAGGACAGGACTTTGAAAAGAAATCACTTTCATGCCTGAGTATTATAAAGAGGCCACTGGGTTACCGCAGCTGTTTCAGAATTGTAGAAACACACTAAAGCCCTTTAAAAATATATATATATATATTTAAGCTTAAAAAATAAAAATCTGTTATAGGGCAATTATATCTCAATAAAAATAAACCATTTGTGCCTTGAAAAAATAAAAAACATATGCTTTTAAAAGTAAGAAACAAGCATTTTTCTAATTAGGACATCCCATTCATGAAAACAAACAGAACACCCACGTCTGAGTTGCCCTCCAACTCACCCAGGAGTCCAGCCCTATAAGACCCCGCCACACAGGGCGCCTGGGGGGCTCAGTCAATGACACGGGTGTCACCGGCTCAGATCATGATCTCAGGGTCCTGGGATCGAGTCCCACGTCGGGCTCCCTACTCGGCAGGGAGTCTGCTTCTCCCTCTGTGCTCTCCATCTCTCTCTCTCTCTCAAATAAATAAAATCTTTAAAAAACAAATAAATGGAAGACCCTGCTGCACAAGCAGGTCCCCCGTCCCGTGATCCCGGCACCGCTCTACCCAGGCGCCATGCTGCCGGCCTCCTGGTGGTCGTCCACTGGGGTTACGCCGCACTCGGCCATGGCCTGCTCCCTGCGCCCTCCTCAAAGGGCTCTGCGTCTAGCTTCAAAGAAGGGCCAAGGAGGAACTTCTGAGCCGACCGGGGGAAGTGTCCCTGTCTGTGCACCTGGTCTCCCCAACAGCCCCTGGAAGGAAGAGCCCGAGGTACCAGGACCAGCACGGCCCATCCCGGAGCGCTCCAGGCGCCTGCCCCTTCCGCCACCGGGGAAAGCAGCTTCAGAGGTGAAGATGCAAGTTGCAACACCCCGAATCACAATTAAGCAAAATCCGAATTTGTGCTGCACTTTCAAGGACGAAAAGCACATGCCTGCGCTCACCCCAGCCCACCTGCCCGTTCCCCAAGGAGAGCACCACCACGGGGCGGAACCCCGCCGAAGACCCTCACAGACACTCTTATTACAACGATCAAGCGTTGGCCCCACAGGAAAACAGCTTCCGTCACTGCCTTTCCTTGATGTGCTCAGATGATCGCACTCGGGTGTAGACTCTGACCATCGGATGCCACACACCCGCTCTGCCCGCCAGGGGATACGGACAGGTGACGGATTCTCCGAGCCCGGAGTGCGCTCCCGTGGGCCGGCGTCATCAGAAGCAACCAACAGGGCAGTGACTCTCCGAGTGCGGAGGGACTGGGCCCTGCTCCGGGGGTCGCGGCCGGCTCTGGGCCACGGGCGGCCTCTCCGAATGCAAGTGCGAGGCGTTGCAGGGACAGTCCTCAGGCACCACCCGGGATCCTCGTTAACTGAAAAGACCTTTCCGGTGCTGGCACCCGTTGGGCCCAGTGACCCTCAGACCCCGCCACGAACCATCCGCAACAAACGCAGACGGGCCCCAGCAATCCTACGTTCTTCTTAAAAGCATACGGGTTGCACATAAAATAATCCAACTTTTACCTTCAATACCTGAGGCCCAAAACAGATAACGGCGGAAGGACTCTGTGACTTGGTGTTAACCCACCTCCGGCTCGTTCTGGAGCCTCTCCCTCTTCCACGTTCACTCACTGCCCACACTCAACACTTAGTTTTTAATCACCGACATGTCTACATATTCGTAACTTGCGAATTACACTGTGTCTTTCTCACTGCTGCACGGCCTCAAATTCTTATTCTTCTCCCCAAATGTCATCTTAGTCGTTTTCAACTATTGTCCTACTTCTTTAAAAATCACTTGTACGGGGGCGCAGGGCTCCTCACTTGGTGGGGGGACGGTCTGCTTCTCCGTCTGCCTGCCGCTCCCTCTGCTTGCGCGTGCGCTCGCTCCCTCTGTCTCTCTCTCTGACAAATAAAGAAAATCTTTTAAAAAAAAGGCAGCATTTAAAACCATGCCGAGAGGGGCTCCTGGGTGGCTCAGTGGGTTGAAGCCACGCCAAGGAGGGAACAGAGAAAGGACTGTCCCTTCTGCTCCTCTTCCGTCAGCGTCTGCATCCAGCGGTTTTACTAACAGTGAACGCACCTTGTGCTGAAGCCCAGCGCCTGCGTATTCTAGAATGACTTCATCCTACGTCACCTGTACCATTCTTTAAAGCCAGGAAACCTGAGAGATTTGGACGAACAAGGTTAAACATCTGCATCCAAGCTAGAAAACCTGCCTTTCGCTCTGCCACTTGTCAACACACGTGGAGAAAACCACCGCAGGTCGGCTCACAGCCGTGACAGCACTCCCACTCAGGGAAGTGCTGATGGGGTCTCCCCACGAGCCTGAAATCACGAAAACGCTGAGGAGGGTCAGAACTGCTGGGGGCTTCCTGCAGCCCGGCAATGCCTTTCTTTAGCCAAGCAGCCCCTCCGTCATCAGACCGCCCGAACCCCGGAGGGACGTGGCGCACCAGTGTGGGGGCACCGCCACCCTCCTCCCCCCTGCCAGCTTCATCATTAAAACTATGGGGGTGCCAAGGGGGTCCTAAGGTATGCCTAGGTCACTGTCGTCTTGTCCTGCTTTGCAAGATGGGGACAGCCTGTGGCACCCAGAGGCCTGTGCTCCCAACAGCGCACACAGCTCTGGAGAGAGAAGGAATCCCGAAATTAGCTGGGGCGGAGTGTCCCTGCCTACAGAGCACACGCTCAGCCAGGGTCCGCTGGGGGAAGACACACAGACGCAGCAGGACACCGGTCTCAGAGAATACTACAACCATCCCCCTTAGGGACAGAGATCGGGTGTGAGGCCACACAGTGTTCCCAACACAGGACACTACCCATTAAGCCCACAAGGCACGGGTGATCCACAGCTGTCCTGGACAACACAGGACAGGGGACGCCTTCGAGGTGAAACCTCGTCGTGGGCACCCCCAAACCACACCAGGAACCCCTCCTCAACCCCACATTCCCTGGAAAAAGTGCACCATGGCCCTCCTGCTGCTCCTGTCCCCGGGGCACATGGATGGGGAGCCCAGCAAACACGGCCGTGAGGCCCCCGCAAACATGCTTCAAGCACTCGTCAGCTACAAGGACTAATTCTGCCACCGCCACACACTGGACGTCCTTGGAGCCAGCCGCAGGGACAAGCACAGGTGCCAGACTGAGCCTCAGCTCCTCGGGGGGGCTCCGGCATCTCACGGGCGCCGAGGACGGACATCCATGAACAGGCCAAACACTGCGAGGCACCTCTCCCGTCTAAGCAAATCCTTTACCAAATTCCAACTCAAACAGTGCCTGAAGGACCACACACATCACTGACATTAGATTCCAAATATTTAAAAAGAAGAGAAAGGCAGAGGGAACAACTACTGATATGAAGGGAAAATCCGGGACTCGAGAGGAATGGATAAGCACGACCGGGGAGCACACGGGCCAGGCAGAGCCGAGAGGAAGGGGCGGAATGCACCTCTGCGAGGACCCAGTGGCCCCGGCCCAGAGAGAGGATGCGCAGTGCGACTTCTGTCCGACAGAGACCGGGGGAAGGACCTCAAGGCGCCAGGCTGGGCGTCCCGCGTGCGGCTTGTGGCTGTGATGAAACTGGAGCCGCCCAGCCACGCGCAAGGCGACGCGAACAGCTGGGCTGGGGGGCTGGGAAGCAGGGGGGCTGGGGAGCCAGGGGACCAGGGAGCCGGGGGGCTGGGGGGCCGGGGGGCCGGGGAGCAGCAGCCCGCCCTCCGCTGGGCTCTTACCATCGCACTTTGTTGCACGTCTGGGTCGCGCCAAGAGGGGAGCCTGCCACCATGGGGACCTGGATGGGGCTGTGCTGCTTATTGGTGACCAGGTCCAGCTTCTCTTCTAACGACTTGCACGTGGCCTCGAGAGCCTGCAGCTTGGCCTCAATGCTGTCCAGCCGTAAGCAGATCGTCTGGTTGATGGAGTACAGGAATGACTGCAAGAGGAGAGGAGAGCCCGCTCAGAAGGGGTGTCGGGCCACAGGGGACAGCGGCACAGACCCCGCTCTAGGGCCCGGATCCCAACAGTGTCCGCTCGAGCAGATGGGGCCCGGCCCCGGGCTCCTTTGTTTCCAGGGACGACAGGTGCGCAGAACAGGGGCCGCGCGCCGCCCCCGCGGGTGAGCCCAGTCACTGGCAGAAGCAGGGGCGGTGTGCAGGGTGTGCTCCAGGCGACAGGCGGCACACGCACAAGCAGGCCAGGCCATCTAGCTGGGGAGGCAGCACGCCCGGGCGGCCACAGCCAAGGGCTTGTGCACAGCAAGCCTGACACCCAGTGGCTGGCCTGGCTCCTCCAGCCGCAGCAGTGTGGCTGCCTTCTACCGGCAAGGCCCCAGGCCGCCAGGGCATGCTGGGCCAGGAGAGCCCCAGGCTTCCCCGCCACCACCCCCAGGGGCAGAGACACTGCGTGTACACCGCATATGCACCAGAGCACCCGCGCTGGTCCTGCAGCCCAGGCAATGCTCGACCGGGAACTCAACCAGAAACTCGACCGGGAACTCGCAGGAACTCGCGGGTGCTCTCCTCTCGGGTCCCCGAGATGGGGGGTGGGGCAGAAAGTGTGCGGGGCTGCAGGGACCAGGGTACAGGGAGCAGGGCTGCCGGGCACGAGTAGCACACGGGGCTTCTCGAGAATCCACAGGCGTGGGTGACGGTCCGGGCCGCTGGGTGGGGCCCCACAGTGATCACAGCAGCCCCTCCCCGAGACGAGTATTCACCACGGGGCTGCAGGCGCAGGGAAGGCTGCCTCCACGTCCGCCGGGAGGACCGGGGGCGGGCACCGCATGGCGCAAGCACACGGGGCATCGCGACCACAGTGGGAAGTACGGAGAGCCCGGCGGGCCCTGCAGATGCCGCACGCCCTGGGCCACCACAGAGCTCCAGCCGCAGCGAGCAGCCAGCGAGGCCGTGGGGGGAGCCCCTCCTGGGCAGGGGGGCCCCTGGGGCAGTGCAGGGGTGCGGGCGCCCCCGGCAGGCAGAGCGCGCAGGGAGGAGCTCACCTTGATGGAGGGATCCTGGCAGTTGATCTCCAGGCGCTGGCGCTTCAGGGCCGGCTCGTCGTCATCCGCCACCACATGGTTCTCCAGCACGACTGCAAACCGACGCAGACACGGCAGGGGTGAGCGCTGTGACCGCTGGCGCCCGTCCTCAAGCGTGCACAGCGTCTGTCCTAGCTCTCACCGACCAAAGAGCCACACGCCACTCCCGGGGCTCTGTGCAGCTCCCCCACCTGACTCCCAGCTTCACGAATCCCAAGGACAATAAGGACTTCTGTCCACGTCAAAGGCCTGTCAGTGGCGACCTCATCTGGAAATCAAACCCCTGGGTGCACATGGCGCCTTCCTACGCAGACAAGACGCCGTCACGCCCACAGCCTCCCTGCCCCTGTGCAGCCGGCCACCCAGCCCTGCGTGGGGGACCAGCAGCCTGCCCACAGCCAGTGCCTTCCTCCATCCCAAGGTCACTACAAACTCAACACTGGAGATCCACACACAATCAAACCCCATGAGGGCCACAACCAGATCCCCTCCTGAGGCACACGTCCCTCCATCCCTGAGCTCTGGCCCCAGACCCGGTCAACCTCAAAACACACACGGACTTGCAGCGGCACACAGAACTCCAGGTTGGTCATCTGTCTTCACGTCACACCACGAAGCCCCTTCCATCTCCCTGCAGTGCTTCTCGCCCTCTCCCTGCCCGCGGTCCCCAGCGCGCCCGCCCCGTGTGTTCCTCCTCCTCCGTCCTGCGTGGCCACACGTGGCCGCAGACACAGCGCAGAGACGCCCGCCTGCTCCGCAGCTTCAACCGACTTTCTCACGGTGAAGCAGTCGGGGACCCTAGTCCAGAATGACGACTGGTACGTGAGAACACACCGGAGTACGCGTAGAACACAGTACAACGGGGTGTGAGTGTGCGCCTGGAAGCATACACGAGTGCACACACACTTTGGGGTTTCATCCGTCCACCCTCCACGTGCACCCCACACTCCAGTCAAGCAGGACAGACTCACCGCGACAGGCACCCTCGTCTGCTTGTTCCGACAGCGCTCCTCTCCCCAGGACCACCCCCCGCCCACTCACCCCCACTCAGCCGTCACCCTGCAGCCCCGTGCGGAGGCGGGAACTCAAGCCGGCTCTCACCTGCTACCAGCTGGGACAAAGGGCCCATCCCCGGACCAGAGAGCTCCCCTGGCCCCTCTGCACAAAGCCACCCACACACGTGGACCTGTGAGTCCTCATGTGCTGAGGGAGGGCTGGGGGAAAGCCAGGAGCCGGGCCTCACCGCCACCTACGCATGTCGCTTGGACAGGAGGCTCCGAGGTCCCAAATCACATCTCCATTTTGTGTCAAAGCCTTTAAGCCTGTACATACCAGATGACCCAACAAGAAACCAAAATGTAATGATAAACAGTCCCGAGGCTCAAACACAAGCCTTTCTTGGGTTCTAGGCAAGGATTTACCTAGAAGTAAATTACCCAGAGCTTCACCTTGCAGAAACCAGCCAAGGTCCAGCATGAACAAGGAGCTTCCCGCTGCCCGAAGGGCTGCGCGCCGTGCCCTGTGGATCCCACGCAGCAGGGAAGGCTTCAACCGCCTCCACGGAAATGTGGGCGAACGAACTCTCATTTAATTAAGTAAAAAAGGGGAAAATCCAGGCCACCACAAGTGTTTGTGGTTAGCAAAGTACAGGTTCTCAAAACCTTAGTCTATTTGCTCCCCCTGGAAACTGGTGACTTGTACCAGGACTGGAAGACAGAGCGATCCTGGCAATCGTGACCCTAATCCTTTTCATCTGCTGCCGAGGAAGCAAGTCCTGTGACGGTAAGTGACTTATGCAGGGCCGCACAGCTCGCTCCTGTAACGGGAGAGAAGGCGCCCCACAGCAGCGAGACCGCCTCGAGGCTTTGAGCAAAGGGCAGCAAAGCAGCCCCACGAAAGGACGTGGGCCCACGGCCAACAACAAAGGTGGACACGCCGGCCATTCCAGCACAGCTAGCTCTGGCCGGGGCAGCTGTCCTGTGCCATACTTGCACGAATGACCGGCACTGCTTTGCATAATTTTGCACACGTTATTTTTGGAATCAGGTAGAAGAACTCAGTGCTCATGTTAAAGCCGTGACGATCAGCTGAAGGCAGGCCCGATGGAGGCTGCAGTCTGTGTCCAAGCCAGAGAGCTTGGGGGGGCGGCCACATGGGGAGGACGTGCGGGTTCAGAGAGACCAGAGCATCAGAAAGAAGGAGACAGACGCCCACGCCCGTAAGCAGTTCTACTGTGAGGATCACGGGACATTTTTATTTCTTCCACTTGCTTAACCACCTCTAAATTCGACAAAGTTCATACTACAGAGATGAAGGAGAAAAAATCATCTCCTTCTCAAGCCCACTCCGGAGGCCAGCGTGTGCCCCGTGGGACATGCCGGGTGCGTGCGAGTTCTCCGGGCCAGAGATCGGAAGCCGCCTGTCTACGCGGGCTTCAGAGAGCCCGGCGCACGGCGGTCTCACCGAATTGCTAACTATGATCCCGGTTACTCTGGGAATGGAGACTGGACAAAACCAAGGTCAGACACGGTTTCTCTAAGCCCTCTTTGAACTATAATCTACAAAGAAAGAATTTACTTGGGTAGTAAACTACAGACCTTTAAGAGTTCTAAAAAAGTTTAAAATCTACTTAACTGCAACAAGTTTCTCGCATAACATCGCAGTGTGTGTTTTCTTTTTGTTTTTTTTTTTAAAGATTTTATTTATTTATTTGACAGAGAGAGAGCAAAAGTAGGTGGAGAGACAAGCAGAGAGAGAGAAAGGGAAGCAGGCTCCCTGCTGAGCAGAGAGCCCGATGCGGAGCTCGATCCCAGGACCCTGGGATCATGACCTGAGCCAAAGGCAGCGGCTTAACCCACTGAGCCATCCAGGTGCCCCACCCAGTGTGTGTTTTCTAAAGATACAGTCGTTCACCTACCAAAATATGAAGTTATTTTTCAAATTTTTATGGACAGTGATAGTCTTTCCACTTTCTTATCTTTTTGTCTTTTGCGCTCGGTGTCCCGGAGGCGTGCCGCTGAGCCGGCCCGGCTACAAGCTCTGGCTCTACGCCGCTGGCCGGCTGCCACAGGGAAGCCGCGCTCACACGGCTCCGCTCCCCGTGCTGACCCTGTTCGTGACCTGACAGACTCCTGATCTCACCGGCCAGCAGGTGACAGTTGCTCTCACAACAAATCAGAGGCAGAGACAGCAGCCCACGAAGAGCGCCTCCGCTTCGTGACTGCCCGCCAGCATCATTACGCTGCTCTTCCTCCCGCAGCACAGCTAAGCTCCAAGGCGGTTTTTTTTAGTTTTCCCCCAGTGAAGGTTTTTTCAATTAACAAATCAAATAGCTCATAAAAGAAAGCCATCATTGTACTCTCTTAGGAGATTTCCGAAAATTCTCTTTTTTGTGGGAAAACAAAAGTCAGCATTTCAATTCTGTGATTCCGAAAACCATAACCAGGCAACTAACACACTCACTGGTTCTGTTATGTGCACTTCTCACTTCGAACCATAAAAAAGAAAAGAAAGGAAAAGAAATTTACAAAGAAATCTTCTAAAATAAATGTGCAGACCAAGTTCTTTCATAGGTGAAATCCCTGAAACTTGGGGTTTCTTTTATAAAGAAACTTCTCAAAACAAGTATTTAAAAAATTTCAAAGTAGATATGTGGTTTTAGCGTCATTAAGAAAAACTACCCATCTTAATAAAAGTATCAAATAAAAAGGTCTCCCATGGGCGCCTGCGTGGCTCAGTGGGTTAAGCGTCTGCCTTCGGCTCAGGTCATGATCTCAGGGTCCTGGGATCGAGTCCCGCATCAGGCTCTCTGCTCAGCGGGGAGCCTGCTTCCTCCTCTCTCTCTGCCTGCCTCTCTGCCTACGTGTGATCTCTCTGTCAAATAAATAAAATCTTAAAAAAAAAAAAAAAAAAAGTTCTCCCAGTCAATGAAAGAATGACTTAATAAACATTTTTGGAAGATCTGTCGTTTCTTACCGAAATTCTGAACATACACAGAAATTCTACTTCTGGGAACTTACCCTGCAAAAATGTTTGCCAAGAGATGGGAACCAGGCCCTTTACCGCAAACACGGGAACGATGTCTACAGGGAAGAGGTCCATCAGTCAGTCCGTCAGTCGTCCGTCAGTCGGTCCGTCAGTCAGTCCATCAGAGCCTGAGGCCGACCGGTACACCGCAACAAAGCACCTGCACTAACGAGTTCTAAGAGGAGGTCACGAGAGGACCGTGGTGGAACCCCAAGTGTCAGGGGATGGCCGCAGGCGGGGTTGGGATGGGGGGAAGAGACTGTGGGGTCCGGGGGCTGCCCCGGGGAAGGCCGGATGTGGGGTGAGGCTCCATTTTCCACCATCCGTGCACACGTCACTTTCTTGCTCTGTTTTTAAAGGAAACACCAGCCCTGCCAGCACTCCTGGACTTCCGGAGAGGAGAGACGGAGACGCCGCCCACCGGCCCTCAGCGCCGTACCTGGGTGACCGGGACTCAGGTCTTCCACGGCAATCTGCACCACGTCCGCCAGGTCCTGTTCTGACATCATCCAGAGGGAGAGTAGAGTGGCCGGGGAGTGGGCAGGAACCAAACTCACGCAGGACTGGGTTTCTGCCACCTAAGAAACCGAGACAGACAGGGAGATCACAAGTGTGACCTGTGACGTGAGGCCCACTGCCAACCATGTGTAGCCCTGAGCACGTCAAGTGCTAGGCACTGCTGGATACCCTTCAGACCCCCGAACGGGAGTGTTCTCTGAGAGGCGAGAAGCAGTTCACAAACACAGCTCAGGGCCTCCGTCCGTCACCACTAGATCAGCCCCTACCTGACAGCCTCCCGCTTCCCCAGCCCACTCCTCCTCACACCACCTCCCAAGTCAGCTGCCTGTGATGGCCTGACTGTGCCGTCCCCAAGCCAGGAGTCTCAGGGGTCTCCTACCTCCCCTGCAGTACTGTTCTGCCCTTCCTGCTGCACACACCACAACTGCACACACCACATGCCCACTGCCGGTCTCCAGTAACACGCGGCCCACCTCCTGGACTGACCCTCCACGGACCCTGCCACCCTCGAGGCAGTGCCACATTCCCTTTCTGCTACCCACAACGCCCTCCCACTAAGCGCCTCTGTTCTGCTGCCCTCTGGCTTCCAGGGCGGACGCAAACCCCAGCAGCACCCCAGGACCCTGGCCTGGGAGCGTCCCGTGCCCCACGGGCCCTCAGGAGCAGGGCTTTGAGCTGTCTCCCCTGAGCCAAAAACCATCTCCAGAACAGTCAGTTCCTTTCTTCTTGCTCTTGAAACATTTTGATTAGGCCAAGAAGGACCTTCTCTCCCAAAACAGAAACGAGGTCACAGGATGCCAGACGTGGTCCGTCGACAGCGGGACCGAACCATACTGAAGAATGGGATGTCCCAGAGACCTCCGGAGTCAATGTCGCCATAATGTTTTCGCATATTTATCTTCAGTTATTTGTGTCTACACGTTTTTAATACACATTATTTCCTGCTCGTCTGCCAACTAGAGTACATGCTCTCCGGGGACAGGAAGCACACCCTGAACTCGCCGGCATGGCCCTTGTCAGCAGGACGTCTCAAAGTCCCGAGTCCCTGCTCCCGTGGGGCAGGAAGAGTCCAGTCAAAATCTCAGATCGCCTGGCTTCACCCAGGTGTCTAAGGACATCTCCTTTTAATGAGTCGGTTCCAGCAGGCGTAAGAGCAAGCCTGCAGGTGTCCCACATGTGCTCACATCCGCGAAGAAAACGTGCTTCCTCTTCTCTTCCGCCCAGATCTTAATTCTACAGAACTTCTGAGAGACGAACTTGTAAAAGAAGGAACCAAGCTCCTGTCTTACCTTTTCCTTTGGAGAGTACGGGCAACATTTTTGCATAAACACGTTCTCAAAATTGCAAAGGCATTTTGATTCTCCACAGACATCCCTGACAGGACACGGAATGAGAGGCCCAAGCACCCACTGTCCACAACAAAGGGGAGACTGATGACACACTGGGCGGGGGGCAGAGGAGGCCTTGCAGGCAGCACCGAACCTGGTAGGACCCGCAGTGGAAAGATGGTGATGGCAGAGGTCTTTAACCCCCGCGTCCCTCCAACAAAGCCACATGAGCAGCCCGGCTAGCAAGACCAACACCCAGGTCAGCACCCGTAACGAGACGGTGTGACGAGGTTTTCCCGACGAGCCCCAGAATACCAGCGCAGGGGACAAAGCCCTGACAGCCACAAGGTCACCACGGTGGTAGAAGCAGATGGAAGCAGGAAGCAGAGAGCAGCAACGCCGGGACCGGGACCAAGCACCATCCAAGGGCACAGGATGGCGACGGGCTTGCGGAAGCGTCCAGAAGGCCTAGCACAGTCCGGACCCCACGAACTCTCAGAGCTAATTATCTAACTATCCAAAGCTCCCCTCAGGCCACGTCCACTAAAAAGAAATGACTGGGGATAGAATATCCAGTCAGGACAGGGAGAGCGAGAGGCAGGGAAATGGAGTCTGGTGGAAGGTGGGAGAGAGGGAGCCTGGCTGGCTCCGTGGGCGGAACATGAGTCTCCACCACAGGGCTGCAAGTTCAAGCCCCACTCAGGGCACAGAGCGTACTTTAAAAAAAAAAAAAAAAAAAATGTGGGGGAGAAAAACAGAGCCAGGAGAGCTCAGAAAATCAACTGCTGCATCTTTTAAAACTTTCTAACATCAATGGCATATAGGACCCTGAACACCGAAATTAGAAATAACTATTCTAAACCATGCCTCCCTTCTAAATATTCAGGAAAATTAACTCTACATGAAAAGGAACAACAGCAGATACTAAAGTCCAACCTCATGCAAAGACAACGTAATCTAAGAGCATAAGGAAAAAGCAACGCCTCCACAGACCACGGCAGCCCACTCAAAGACAAGCGCTTCAGAGAGGCACGACCCTTCCCCCTGAAGTGCACCCAGGACAGCGCTTATGGGGAGCCCCGGGACGGCATCAGAAGGTGCAGACGGGCAGGGACGGGGGTCAGGGGAGCTCAGACATGAACGAGAGGAGACGCCCAGGAGCAGTGAACGCGGGGAAACAGCGCCTAAGAAACAAAAGGAGAAAAGAAGGAAAGTTTTGGGCGCCTGGGTGGCTCAGTGGGTTAAGCCTCTGCCTTCAGCTCAGGTCATGATCTCAGGGTCCTGGGATCGAGTCCCGCATCGGGCTCTCCGCTCAGCAGGGAGCCTGCTTCCTCCTTTCTCTCTCTGCCTGCCTCTCTGCCTACTTGTGATCTCTGTCTGTCAAATAAATAAATAAAATCTTTAAAAAAAAATAAAAAAATAAAAAAAAAGAAGGAAAGTTTTAAGAAAGAGAAAGAGCCGGCGAAGGGTGCGAGGAGGAGGAGCCCAGCCGGTGGCCGAGGCCCGCCGGCCCGGGGAGGAAAACGGCTCCGAAGAGGAAAACCACGGCCAAGCCCAGGGGCAATGGAGCGCCCAGAGGGGGGAGTCACGGCGACTCTCTGGAAAGGAGCACGTCCAAAACGACTTACCAAAAAGCCACGCCGCAAACCCAGAGAGAGGGGGCGGAAAACGGACACCCAACCCCAAGACACAGTCTAATAAAACTATTACTGGAAGAAAAAGGGGAACACCTTACACGTCCAGGCAAGAAGACCAGGTGACGTAAAACGGGAAAGGATGATCAAACTCCAACAGAAAAAAAACAGATGAGCACGTCGGAGATCCTCAAAGAAAGGAACACGGGCCGAGCATTTAACACGCAGACAAAAGGACTTCCGAGCGTGAGGGCGACAGACATTTCTCGACACTAGCGCTAGAGGAGGATGTTCCCAGGAGCCCCCCCCCCCCGAAAACGGCTGGAAAACAAACTGGAAAAGGAAACGCAGCTGAAGAGACCGGTGGGAAGCGGTGGGAAGCGGTGGGAAGCAGCGAGTGGTGAGCGCGCTTCCTCCCGACCCGAACCAAGAGAGGAACCGAGCGGCGCAGCACCCCCGAGGCCGCGTGCTCTGAGACACAAACATCCGGCCTTCCGACAGGAGGAAAAGTGGAGGAATGTGCGCGGAACAAGGGCCCAATCGTCCACGGTCCCGTCGACCCGCAGCGTCGGAATTCCCTTCTGAGAATGTTCTGTGTTCAGATGAGCACTTCCGGGACCTTCCAACCCCATCACTCTCCATGTCCTTGAGGACCGGGACCAGGAACCCAGAGGTCAGGCAGACACCTGGGGCTGTGAGTGGGCGGCAGGTGCGAACTCGAGCGGGCCGTGTGTCTGTGTGCACACTCTAACTCTCTCCAGCGAAGAAAGGCGAAGAGACCGTGGTCAGTCCGCTAGCGACGGGCGTTCCTAGAGCCCACGCTGTGATGCTGCAGGGACACATCCCACCCGAGGAGAGCAGGGCCTCCCAGAGGAACCGCTGACTCCAGAACCAGACGAGGGGCACGCAGAATGAGCCCAGGACGGCGAGCCAGGCCAGAGGGAAGGAAGGCACGACGGACATTAGGGCTCCATCAAGTGGACTCGCCGCCAACACGAAGAGCTCCTCCTCGAGCAAAGACAACGACCGACCATCAACAAGGATAACTATGTCAATGGACTTAGAAAGTATTTTTAAGTTCATGACATCATGATACCAACAACAATAGAAGTCACCCTCGGAAGGTGCCAGGGAATGAAGTCTTTAATTTTTTCAAAATGGTGATAAAAAGAAATCAAACACTTATCCTGGCTCTCCACCTGAAATGGACCACTAGACAAGTTCCACGGCACAAAGAGTGCGGAAGTGATACCGTGAAGACGCGACTTTGCGATCCTGATGAATCGAGAATGTGGCGCTGGAGCCACCAGGGTCAAGAGCACCAAACACGACTCTCCCGCTTTAACGACGAGCACGCCACCCCCGACCCAGGCAGGCCCGCCGCCGGACACGCAAAGCCATCTCCAGAACCCTACTGCTCCCGACGCCAGCACACAGAGACATCGCGGAACACGCCACGGGCGCCACCAAAACGCACACAGCAAACCAAAAGGCATATGAGGGAACCCCAGGTCGGGAGGCGACAAAGAAAGTCCCTAATTAATTAAAGGAGAGAACAAGAGAGTGGACAGAACTACAGTTTTCTAAATTCGCAGTATATTTAATAAGGATTTCTAAAGGCAAACGTCAAACCAACTTGAAAACGGTATTAGCTACATGTATGCCAAACAGCTAATTTCCTTCTTGCACAGCGACAGGCCTAAGACCAATAACCCCGATAAAAAACGAGCATACAAAATGAGGGTGAATTCACAGGAAAAAAAAAGAAGTCACAAGGCCTTTAAACATGAGACGACTTCAACCTTGCATGTAATTTTTACACTGCAAATTCCAAATGAGACACCACCTTGCACCCGTCAGACCGGCAACCCTCAGTCACTCGGTGTGCTCCAGGCGGCCGCGGCGGGCTCCGCGGGGCGTCGGTGGCAGTGGAGGCCGGCAGGACTCCGTCAAGCACAGCAGGCGAGAGCGGTCAGAACGCGGCTGGCCACGGCCCGCACCCTGCGCACACCCTTCGGGAATCCGTCCAGCGCCCAGATCCACATGTATGCGCACAGACCTACAGCCACAAAAACCCAGAACAACTAAGGAGCTGCTCGGGAAGCAAAGGAAGGGATACGGCCGACACGTACAGTGACAGGATCTCCTACAGGACACCCACAGCCACACCACGGGACACACCGAAACAGCCACGTGAAAACACAGGCCGGATCTCTCTAAGAACCAGCTCCCAAGATGCTGAACTACACAAGTGTAGACAGAGCAAAGAGTATAGCGTGTGTTCTTGTCTGCGAGGTGCGCTAGACATACACGGATGACTTCTGGGGCGCAAGAAGGAAAGGAAATTATTTTCCCCTGTTCATCCTTTTATAATATTTGCATTTTTATCCTGTGCATCCATCATCTTTTCAGAAAGAAAAAGCACTTTTTAAAAATGGTCAACTAGGGGCAGCTGGGCGGCTCGCTCAGTTACGTGTCCGACTCTTGATCTCAGCTCAGGTCTTGATCTCGGGGTCGTGAGTTCAAGCCCCACGTGGGGTACCAGGCCTACTTAGGAAAAAGAAGAAGAAGAAAAAAAATCAGTCACCTAAACACAGAGGCATAAATGGCCGGGGAACTCCAGCATCCCAGCCCCTGCCGGAGAATAGCGCTCTCCCAGAGCCGGGGCTCACCCCTCCGAGACCCAGTGGTCCGGGCAGACACCGGAGGAAGCACGAGGGCCTATGAGACTGGAGTCTGGAAACAGGTGTCGTGCCACCTCTGTGTCCTCTGAAGATGACCTCTAAGTACAGATTAACTGGTGGTCAGTCTGAAGGTCGGAGCTAGTCATGCCATAAACTCGGTCTTCTTTGCCCAAATCGAGAACCCAAGCAAAGATTATTGAAGGATACAGTGAATGGGTTAACCAAGGCGGCAGACCTCAGGGAGAGAACCACCCAACCAACCTTTGAACTGGTGGGTTTAAAACATTTTCGGGTCACTGACTGCTTCCAAAATCTTAAAAAAAAAAAAAAAACAGAACCAAAGAAAAAAACCCTATGAACCGTTTTCCAGGAAAAAGACACAGAGACAAAATTCTGCCAAGTTTCAGAGCCTCACAAACACCAACGGCGGCGGCCTATCTCAGTGGCTGCTCCACGGACGCTCAGTAAGAGCCACAGTTTACGGGGACACGTGCCCCAGGCCAACTGCCCTCCCCCGCAGCCACTCCAGCAGCACACCTCGGCCAAGGATCCGGGTCCCTCCGACAGGGTGTAAGTGCAGACGTGGCACAGGGCAGCTTCCGGGCACCTCGGGAAAGGGCAGCTGGCACGTGGCCACAGCCCTCCTCCCTGCCCTCCGGCCGCCGGACTCCAGGCATGAGGACGGGACGGAAAGGACCAGAAGGCTGGAGCAGAGAGCAGGACAGGAGCTGCCACATGTCCCTGCACGGGCAGCGTCAGACGTCCCCCACCGGAAGGGAAACTCACAAGCCACCTGCTCTAGAACAGCGAGTTCCAGAAGCCGCTGCACACTGCCAGGCTTAACCCAGGTGCGGCGCCGGGACTCCTGTTCGTGACAGCCCCGGGGCCGCAGGTCCCAGGATAAACAGCTCGCTCACCAAGGGCTAATGAAAAGTTTTCAGACGCCCAGTTCAAGCCTCTTCCCGGTCTTCCAAATTCTGCAAGCAGCTTGAGAAAATACTCCAAGCTCACCATAAAATCCCCAGCCCTGAGCTCTTCCAAATGAGGACGCCACACACTATCCAGGTTGTTTACTCAAGACGGTTCTGTTGCCAGGATAGAGTCATTTAAAATTCTGCTAACAGTGAAGGTCTGAACAGAAAAAACTCAGGCAACAAGCCCAAGAAAACTGGAGCCCAGCGGAACATGCGGTTGCCATTTTGGCAAATTAGATCCACCGTTTCTCAGAAGTCCTGGAGACAATCCAGTCCTAACACAATGAAGCAGCTGGGCTGAGATTAACGCTCAGGAACGTCTCGGACAGCGACGAGGCGCTGGCCCCTAGCACGCCTGCGAAGGGGGCGTCCTCCCCGGCGTACAGGAAGTCCAGGACCCACCAAGCAACATCAACGGCCCAAGTGCTTGATCTTGAGGGGATGACGGACGAGCGACAGCACAGCACGCCCTGAAACGGCGCCCTCGTCACTGTGAGTGGGGCGGGTTTAGCGACCGGAACAAGATTGGAAGGTGTCCGGGATCTCACACGAGCAGAGAGGGATGTAACAGGAAACCTGCAGAACTATATGTGCTTGACCCCAGTCCTGCTGGCTAATAACGCCACGTATGTGCAGCCACACGTCCGTGTGTGTGTGTGTGTAAACGCTCACAGGAGGGTCTGGAGTGACCACGGGGAACTTCCCGGGACCCGGGAGGGAGGAAGAAGGCAGACAACGCAGACCATGCTCGTCCCGTATCCTTCCCAGCTGTGGGGTCAGCACCTGTGAGCGTCCCTGGGAAACTGCTTCCCTAAGACCGGCGGGAATTCAGACAAGGCACCGTGTCAAACCCCGATGAACACCAGACAACTGCCTCAGCCCTGCCTGTGCACAAATCCACACAGCCCTGCTCAGGGAGCGCCGCTGCCCTGCACCCGTGACACCCCCGCACCCGCCCCCATGTCTGGGGCCCACCCTTTCTCCTCCACCTTCCGCATCCAGCCCCTCCCTCCAGGGCACAGCTGGCAGCTGGTTCTCCCCACCCCCCACCAGTGCTTGCCAAGAACTCTCCTTGCCCCTGTGGCTGTTGTGGACGCTCCCCTGGGCTCTGGGGTCATTCCCAATGCAAATCACCAGTATGTCCCCAGCTGCCCTCCATCTCTGTCGCTCTGCTCCCCTTCAGGGCAAAACTCCCCAATCTACTGCCCAGACTTGCTGCCTCGCTTCCCTCTAGGACCTTGCCCGATCAGACATCCACCCATCAGAGCGCCCAGGGGGTTCCAGGCGGGCTCACTCCCGCCTCATGCACCTGCCTCTCTTGCCTTCCCCTCCCTCTGTGGGGGTCCTCATCTCCCAGACTTGGCCGAATGTCCAGGCCAGGGGCAGGACCTCTTCTCAGTCACGAGGACGGTCAGCTGCGACTCAGACCTCTCGGGTGAACTGCAAATCCACCCCGGTCACCTCCCGGGGCCGTCCCAATCTCCACATGCCCAAAGCGCACTCTGCACCCACACCGCCACCACCCTGCTCCCCGCAGACTTGCCACGTCAAAACCTTCAGTCTCTGGCTCTTGTCCCTCTTACAGCCAATCTGTGAGCCAAGCTCTCACTTGACACGCTCGGGCCTCGTCTTCTCCCATCTGGATCTGCGTGCTAGCCTCCGCAGAATCTCCTGCTCCGTCTTTGCATTATGCCCAATACCGAGTTCAAAAGCCACTTGGATCATGTTAAAACACGTGTCAGGGGGTGCCCAGGTGGCTCAGTGGGTTAAGCAGCTGCCTTCAGCTTGGGTCATGATTCCAGGGTCCTGGGATCGAGCCCCACATCAGGCTCCCTGCTCAGCAGAGAGCCTGCTTCTCTCTCTCCCCCTCTCCCTGACACTCTGCTTACTTGTGCTAACTCTCCGTCAAATAAATAAAATACTTAAAAAAAAAAAAAAAAAAAAAACACATGTCAGGCTTTGTCACTCCTCTGTTCAAAGCCACAAAAGGCTTCTTGCCAGCTCATGGGCTTCCTGGCACTCTGAAGCCAGCTGTGTACCGGCCGACACCCTCCCGTGCCCCTCAGGCTCTCCCTGCGCTCCTTGGACCCAGCCAAGGTGGCCTCCCCACTCGGCTGGGACATGGTCAGCTCAGCGCCCTGGCACTCCAGCCATCTTCCCAGAGACACTGAATCACATCCGTGTGAAACCCTCCAGCCGCGCCTGCCTCCCTGCTCCTCTCCTGCTTCAGCACAAAGCACTGCCAGCCTCACTCACTGCATACACTCCTGAGCACCTGTCTCCCCTACCAGGAGATAAGCTCCCTCCGGCAGGGACTTCCATCACTTTGCTCTCTGCCTAGCACCGGGCCTGGCACCGGCTGAGACGCAGGAACGACACGCACGGTATGTCTCGTGGAAGAACCCACTGCGGGCTTCCACCCCAGTGCAGAACCAGGACGGTCAGCACTCCGAGTTAAGAACGTGCAGAAAGTCTGCAACATACTGGGTCTGTGTTTCCATTTCAGTAAGGACCGACCTGTAACTAAGTCCCCAGTCAGTTTCCTTTATGACCTTGGACTCCTGTGAATGGAGTTAACAATGTAACAAGCGGCTCCTCACTTGCCAGGGGACCCCAGCCCCTGCTCATCAGAGGAAATACAGAACTGCAAATTTATTTTTAATTTTGCTAATTTGTAAATATTTTGAACACCCATAAAATAAAACCACAAGGCCATTAAAATAGGAACAAAGAAAAGCTACTGTGATTGAGCATAGGACTTTGCCTTAGCAGTAAAGGCTTAAAAAAAGGAAATGCTCTGGACTGTCAGCCCTCGTTACAAAAAAAGCGGCAAGAAAAAAGCGAACAAAGCCTCCCTGTGTCCACGCTGGGATTTTCTGTCCCTGCAAGAACACCACCAAGTGGTTTGCCTCATTAGGGATGTCACACATATAGGATTTTCTTTCCCATCAGTTATTTTAGGGCAGAAATTCTTCGCAGAGCTGTTTCTTACAACAACCCTGAACGAAGGCTTGACACTGACCCTGGCCAGGAAGAGGCTACCTCGCCTCACCCCGAGGACAGCGACCGGACTCCACGCTACTGCAATGACTTCCCTGCCATCAGACAGACCTGGTGTGGACAGCCAGCGAGACAGAGCCAGAAAGCCTGGGCACGCCCCACCTCGAAAGGGCCTTCTGTCTAGTGCTAGTCTAACTTCAAGTCACACGTGATGAAGACGCAAACTGAAGATACGACCCTGCGGGTCAGGAGTGCCCCGGCACGCGTCTAAGAGTCTTGGAGCACCACTACCAGGGACAGATGCTCGGAATGTGGGGGAAACCTCCAAGAAACTAAAAAATCATTCCATTTAGTCAAATCCTTTTGGATATAAGTGTAGTAATGACATAATTAAAAGCCAGTATGCAGTAAGCAAAGAAATCAATATTATTTAAATTAAGGCATGTGAAAAAAACTCAGCTTGCTTGATTTTTTTCTCCCAAATCAGTGGGGGTCAGGGGAGGGCAGAAAACTGGGAAGCAGGAAATCCGTCTTCCTGTGGTTTCCACTTCTTCCTAGGAAAACCTAGCCACACCATGCCTTGGTTAAGAGAGCCCCTAAACGTGTTTACATTTAAAATCAGAAACCAGCCAAGCAAGAGAGCAGGTCTTCAGAGAGCCGGCTAATATGTTTGGTTAGATTTGCCACATTTCTTCATCTTTTCCAAAAACTACCCACCTCCTCAAACACGACCCATGACAGAGGAAAGAGCTGGACTGAAGCGGCTCACAGCCTCCACTGCCCTTGTCACACACGTGCCGAGCTCAGGACCCCCCAGACCACCCTAAAGCCAGTGAGACCCCCAAAGAGCCTCGTGCCCGTAGGGGTGTACCTAGCAGTTACCAGATCTGAAATTAGAGCAGAAAATGCAGGACCATCTCTTCATTCATTTAAAAATTAGAGAAACCAAATTATAAAAAATAAACACATCACATGTTAACGTACTAAACCTCTTTTATGAGAAATGACCACAGATCCCGAAGCAAGAGCAGCAGCAGAATCTGGAGGTCAGGCTTCACGGGAAGATAACCGGATTTGCAGATCTGTGGCAACTTTCAGTCTTGTGCTCAGAACGGTGCTGGCTGACACACACGAAGACAAGCCACCGTCCCGCAGAAGCGCAACAGGGACACTGCTTCAGCACCGCTTCAGGTGGCTGTGGCTGTTCCCTGTCACTGCGCACCAAAACTCCACAGGTGTCTTATTCTCCCCCAAAGTCTCGCTGCGGTGTGCCATGTGAAACCTTATCAGTGACTGTTTCACTTTCTGACTCTGAAATCCACTGGTCCGTCTTGCACTGGCCACAGATCTCCCAGAGGGCCAGTGTGCAATGTCGTGCATGCTCATCTGGAAAACACTGGGTCACCGAGTGATGAGGGTTTTCCAAACGCCGTTTATTAGGTCTCATCAAAGCATGACGTTCATTTACAGTAACGCTCGTAGCAGGAACATCTGTGAGTACCGAGAAGCTGTTGGGGTCCCCATGGCAGAGACACACTTTCAGAAATTCCAATCCCACTTGGAAGCCCCAATCTGATCACCGGCGAGAGCGCTGGCGGCTAACTCTGTTCACTTAGCAAGAAACATCTGCAGTTTGTCGATTATTCTTTCCCGCTGGCCCTTGAAAAGAAGACGGCTCGCTGAGCGGGCACCGGACAGGCAGGAGGGCTTGTCCTCGAGGCCACGCGCCACTCAGAAAGCCAGATGCCTGCTTTCCACAAACTTCCCGCTGCTCACACTGAGTGTTCAAGGGACGTGTACTCACAGGTTGAGACTCAATGAAATAGATTTTTATTGCTGCGTCAGGGACATTCTTAGGTGAAAATGGCTTTTTTTTATAAGGACCCAACTGCAGCTTGGGGCCTTGGCCTCAGGTGTGGCCCGGGGGCCGCACCTTCTCCACATCAACCCCGCACCATCGGTGCAAGTACCGGCACACAGAAGAGGCAAGTGGCCCCTTCCTATCGTTAGGAAAACCGGCCTCTCGGGCCCCAGGCGAGTTCTCAAGCCCACACCGGCCCCTCAGACCCACTGACTGACAGCTGCTGCTCTCTGTGCCCATCTCCTGCGCGACTGGGTGAATTTCGGGTAACTTCTGCTATGAAATGCAAACCATCAAAGCAATTACAAGCAACTTTCACTTGGTTTACCAGCTGCCAGAGACAAACGTGAACGCGCCCGAGAAGCTGGTGGGGAGGAGCGCGGGTGCTCACCGCCACAGCCCCCAGCGCCAGGCCCTGAGCCGGCGGTGCGTCGTCGCTCACACGGTAGGGATCTCCCCCGACAACAGAAACCACCACCTGCCCCCAAGAGGCAGGAGCACGGTACTGTGCACCTGACTGCAGGCTTCCAGGCCTCAGCCTGACGTCTTAGCTCTGGGAGGAGCTTCTAGAAGCCTCTGTGAACTTTCACACATTAAGTGGCCTTCTTGCGCCCTTCTAAAGTAGCCGCTGGGCGCTGCGGTCCACCGTCGCCACGAGGGAGGAGAGCGTCACCCGCCCTGAAGGTGCTTCCTAGCAAGGCGGCTGCGAGGGACGGGCGGATCTACCGCTGGCCGGAGCGGGGAACAGGCCTAGCTCGGGGACCACTGACCGAGGCTGCTGGAGATCTGAGGGAGTCGGCAGAGGACGGAGGCAAAAACTTAGGTGTTAGAGGTTCAGATCTCCCAGGGCCCTTGAAAAGCCCACGGCATAAAGCCAGCAGAAGCTTGGGGTGCCTGGGGGGCTCAGTTGGTTGGGCGTCTGCCTTAGGCTCAGGCCATGATCCCAGGGTCCCGGAATCAAGCCCTGCAGCAGGGTCCCTGCTCAGCAGGGAGCCTGCTTCTCCCTCTCCCCCTGCTGGCATTCCCTCTCTCCCTGTGTCTCTCTTTGTCAAATAAATAAAGTCTTAAAAAAAAATAAAAACCTAGCAGGTCTGCTCTCAGTGATCCAAGCCTAAGGAGCCCTGCCCGATGCCATAAGGTCCCAGCAGGGGGCGGGGGCGGTGGGGAGGGTGGCAGGATCATCAGCCATAAATGATTTCGGGGGACACTTAGACATGGGCAGTATCCTCGGTGGCACTATTACTCTTTTCAGGCACTGTTATGTGAAAGGACGCTCCTGCTCTCGGACACGGGCACTCGAGCACTGAGTGGGGAAACACGGCGAGCTCTGCGACTCACGGATCACAGGTGACCAAAAACTACCAAAAGGTGTGGTTCTCACAGTATTTCAAGCTTTTTCATTATTACTTGTTGTGCTGACCTGTGATCAGGGATTATGAGTCACCGAAAGCAGCGAGACGAGCAGCACGTTTTAGCGACGACGTAGCCCCGAGATCAGGCACGTGCAGGGTCTCGCTCCGCGCACTGCTCCGGCGGCCGGTGCAAACTGTCAGCGGCAGCACAATGCAAACCCCTGCACGTGCCAGGCACGCTGGGAAACCCGGGGACCCACAGGACTCACTTCACTGCGGAGGTCTGCGACCAGACCGCAGCATCTCGAGGTGTGCCCAGACACGCTGAGGCAGCAGCGCCCGTAACACCAGCCCTCGGCGGGCAAAGATGGAGGCCCCACACCCGTGAACCCGCTGCTCTCCTCCAGCAACTCTCCTCTAGACTAACGGGAGGAGAGGCGGCACAGAACCACGGCCCCCACAGAAGCCACTCATCCCGAGGGGCCAAGCAGCGGCTGGAGGGCTCCCTGCTGGTGGCCGGCGCCCCACACCGTGGTGACGTGCGCTGCTGAGAGTGGGGGAACCAGCTACAGAAGAACAACGCGTTCTACTCTGCAGCATCGCTGGTAAAAGGCCCTAAGATAAGGAAATGTTTAGAAAAAAACAAAAATAAAAAAACCCGCCAATCCACTGGGTTGCCCCCCACGACCACCACCACATCCCTCCTGCGCCCGAGTCTTCAAGCGCGTTCTGGAACTCTCCCCCAAACCGTTCACAAACAGTGAGTCTTCCCTCTGCCTCCGAATTCCAGACACACAGTCTGGTTTCCAAAACCACTGTCGGACTGGAGCTGCTCTCCGGGGGCGCAGAGAAGAGCCCGGCAGCAACCCCCGACGGCGCGTGCGCACCGCCCTTTCGTGACACACACAAGGGACAGCACCGCGGAGCGACAGCACACTCACAAGGTACAATGAAAACGCAAGACGGGCGCTGGGGGGCTCAGCGGGTTATGCCGCTGCCTTCGGCTCAGGTCATGATCTCAGGGTCCTGGGATCGAGCCCCGCATCGGGCTCTCTGCTCAGCGGGGAGCCTGCTTCCTCCTCTCTCTCTGCCTGCCTCTGCCTACTTGTGATCTCTGTCTGTCAAATAAATAAATAAATAAATAAATGAAAGCGCAAGAGAGGGCCCTTCCCTGGAGAGAGCGAGAGTGTCTCGAGAGCTAACGCCTGTCCAGGACGGCTGCAGGGACAGTGGCCTGTGGAGTGCACGCTGGCCAGTTCCTCCCAGCAGAGACACAGAAGTCATCGTGGGTCCTTGCACTTCAAATAAACGTGTCCCTCACAAGTATGGGCAAGCTTCTTCCTAGCGAGATTACTAATTTAAAATGCTCCAAGTTCCTGGCCAGCTCTAAAACCCAAGACTCTGGGATGTGGAAATTCGACCAGAGTGCCCTGAAGACACAGGGTGGGGACGGGGAGTTAGCAGAGCGCGCTCCCCACGACCGTGTCCTGCTAACTGCGCCGACAGTGTCCGTCTTCCGCCCTGGTGTCTGCGCCTGCGCAGCCGTCCACCTTTTTTGGCTCCTCCAGATACTGAAATCCTTTCATTGCCCATCTGCTTCTCCTGCTTAACGCCGCGTACTGTGAAGCCTGCGGAGGAGGACGGTTGTCGGTCCAGGGACAAGGACGCCATAGCGTACTACCTTCTTCTCCCACCTCGCGATTTCACAGAAACCAAACAAAACAACTAGCGGGTGCCAAGATGTTAAGGCAGTTTGGGATCCTAACCAGGCAACAGAGAAACAAAAGAAGATTATCTCCCAACTTGAATAGTCATTAAAATAACTGACAGTGACAGGGGACAGGTGGCAGACGCGGGGACAATTCTACAAGTTTCTGATCCCTGCCACGTGTCAAGCAAGTGCAACCTCTCAGAGGCAGGGCTGACCACCAACGAGAACTCGTTAATATGATCCAGAACAGAAAACAAAGTCCAGGGAGACTGGCAAAGGTCATGTCAGGGACACCGGCTGACCCGGGCACAGCCCTCACACGGGCTCGCTGGTGGTAGGCACGGCCCATGGCCCTATCGTGGTGAGGGCCCGGGGATCTCAGTTAATGGTCTTGGTACTAGACACAGCATCCTGGCACTGCTTTACTCGAGGTCATGGTTCTCGATATGCAGTCAGAACTTAGTCATGGAAAACACCACAAATAAGCTGCACGTGGGACCCCAAGTTAGCTGGATCAGGTCTAAGACTGAAAGAGGGTCCACACAGCCCACACGTCCATGTAAAGCGTCTAGTGTGATTCTGTACAGCCACGTGGTCATGCGATGTCCTCATCCAGCTAGTTGGCCTTCCTCTTAGCTCTAGAACACCAGGAAGCGTGTGTGAACTAGGATGGGGACTCGGGAGTCTGGGCTGCAGAGGGCAGGAAGGAAAGAAGCCCGGTGGATGCTGAGCTACCGGCTTCCCGAATGTGCCCATCTGCACCCCCCCAGCCCCGCCATTGGGGCTCGGGCTGCCTACCCTGGAGGGGACGCTGAAGGGTCTGCCCTGAGCCAAAGAGCCAGAACAAGGTGCTCTGGGTCTCAGACCCCAACACTCCCCCTCCTCGAAACCAGCCCACGCCACGCCACGTTAGACAGTCCTATCGGCGACAGAGCGGCGACGCGTCTGAGAGGACGAGTCCACCTGAACACAGAGGCGTGTGAGGACCCGCGGCCGGGGTGCGGAGCGGGAGCCCGGAGCCCACGCTCGAGTCGGAGCCACACACTGAGCCCAGCACGCCGGACTCCAGGCGCGAACTCAGACGAGGAGGGCAACGCAGGAACCTGAAAGGGTTTGCCGGGGAGCGAAGACAGCCTCCAGCTGAAACGCGCTCGGACGTCTTAAGGTCCGTTTGCTCACCGAGAAAATCTACTTTGGTTAAAGACACAGGACATGGGCGGCTGCTGGCTCAGTCGTTTAAGCGTTTGCCTTTGGCTCGGGGCACGAGAGCAGGGTCCTGGGAAGGAGCCCCCCACGCCTCCCTCCCCCTCTGCCCACCCCCCCCCTCAGTCTCTCTCAAATAAAATCTAAAACCAAACCAAACCAAACAAACAAACAAACAAACAAACACATGACATAATTTACTTGGCTCTCAGAGATGTTTTCACCTTAGCCCCATAACAACCTTTCAAAGGTGTTAATTTTCAATTCAAAAACCCAAAACATTTAGACTCTGATTAAAAATAAACAAAACACGGGACGCCTGGGTGGCTCAGTTGGTTGAGCAGCTGCCTTCGGCTCAGGTCATGATCCCAGCGTCCTGGGATCGAGTCCCACATCCGGCTCCTTGCTCCGCAGGGAGCCTGCTTCTCCCTCTGACTCGGCCTTCCACTCTGTCTGCCTGTGCTCGCTCCCGCTCGCTCTCTCTCTTACAAATAAATAAATAAAATCAAAAAAATAAAAAAATAAAAATAAACAAAACAGGGGCGCCTGGGTGGCTCAGTGGGTTAAAGCCTCTGCCTTCGGCTCAGGTCATGATCCCAGGGTCCTGGGATCGAGTCCCGCATCAGGCTCTCTGCTCAGCAGGGAGCCTGCTTCCTCCTCTCTCTCTGCTGCCTCTCTGCCTACTTGTGATCTCTGTCAGATAAATAAAGAAAAAATCTTTAAAAAAATAAAAAAATAAACAAAACAACAACAAAAACAGGTCCAGGTCCAGCACTGAGTAGGTACCCTCGGAAAATAACTTACCTAGCCCAACAGGGTTATGCACACTTGAGAACAACCTTAGTAAACTTTTTTAAATTAAAAAAGGTTTTAAAAAATACCTTTTAAAAAATAAATCTAGCAGATGACACTACATGAGGTCCTATTCACTTCTGACCCCAATTCTAGCACATTCTCACCACACCGCACGCACACTTGCGACTGATGGTCTGAGACTCCGGAACGAGCGAGCACTGTCCCCGCTGACCGTCTTCCCATTTCTAATCAGAAGCGCAGAAGGAAATGGTTATTCAACGTGGTTTTTGTCAACAATAAATTCACACATTTTATTTTACTAACACGTGTCATTTATAATGAGTGTGGGCCTAATTTCTGATTATATGGGCCAGGGCAAATATTCTGGGGGAAAAACAGATTCATCCAAGTGTACAAGAGTCCGTCTTTCTTTTACCGTAAGGACGTTGTCGGGACAAGAAGTAAAATCCGAGTTAGCTCCGCTGCTCAGATAACAGAGCTAGATGAATGATCAATTTCCAATTTCAGTAATTGTGTTGTGGTTACACAAAACAATATCCCTGTTTATAGGAAACCACTACTTAAAGACTTAGGAGTAAAGGGGCATCACATCTTACGCTGTTCAGGGGGAAAAATACACACATCAACAGTTAGAGAGAGGAGAGGAAATAAACCAAGTGTAAGACAGAACACGTGAGAACGGAGAGGCTGTCACAGCTCTCCGTACTGTTCCTGCAAATTCGAAGCCCGAAAACACCCAACTCCTACGGAAAGAAGAGGGTTTTCTCCACAGAACGGCGCTGCGGACAGAGGGAAGCTTTCTCATCCGAAGGGGCCTCCGACACGCCCACTTCCACTTCTGAGACGCCGCCACGGGACACTTCCTTTCCGAGCAGATTTCCCGAAAATGGACTCGAGGTTTCTGCCCCACGCGCCCCACGTGCCTTCTGCAACTGGCGAGGCGGTCCCCGTGGACGTCCCCCGGCACAGCCCGGTCTCAGTGCGGGTCAAGAGCGGACGGTGCCCGTGAACAGCGGCGGCTGTGACAGAGGACAGCCCCATGAGCAGCCCCTGGCACCAGCTCTAGTGGCCCCGCCATGTCGGGGTCACCGAGCCCCCATCTCAGAGTTCTCCAACCCGCACAAGCATTCCGGGTCTGGGCGTGGGGACCAACCACAGCCCAGGAGCCCAACCCTGCGCCTTCCGGAGTCCCCGCGCTACAGGACGGATGCACGCATCCTGGCTCCCGCCTCCAGGGGCAGAGCTGGGCAGTCGGGACAGAGACGCCAACGCCAAAAACAGTCCCTTCTCCTGCCCTTTACGGGGAAGGATTCTGCACTTCTGCCCTAGAGCTCCCAAGCGTTGAGAGACCTTTGTGGCATCTTCAGACCTTGAAACTGCCTCGAGACCGAGGGATCAAGAAACTCGGACCCCATTTCTGTGGAAGGGTCATCCTGGGCTCCCGAAAGACGTGCCTGCGCGGTGGCAGGACCAGGACGTGCCTCCGGGTCTCCGCCGGCTCCTCTTCCGCCGCGCTCACTGGATGGACAGACCTCGGGTTCCTACCGTGGGGGGTCCATGAAAATCCCAACCAGGTAACGCACGCTTGCAGAGTTCCCGCACAATCCCCCGGAGGACTGCAGAAGCCAGCCTCCCGGCACCGCGGACGGGCAGCCTGTGCCTGCGGTCATGGTCATGGTACGCCGTCGCCCCTTCTGTCTCCGCCTCCTCCCTAACACAGCATGATAGCACTTTACATCAATTTGAATGACACAAATCTAAAATAACACATTAAACCCTCACTTGGCAAAAAAAGTGTGAAAATCAGTTGAATGTCACAAATCGTAAAAATCCATAAAAATGTTTAATTGCAAAAGAAGGCCAAGTCACTACCAACAGCTGCGACGACTTTTAGCTGGAAACAGGACACTCTGCCTTCTCTGACCAATTCAGTCTGAGAAACCGTGGGGAGTGAATCACGGCAGGCACCTTCGGGGCAGCCTGGCAAGCGCTCGGCTCCTGGGACAAGAGCTCACCCCATACAGCATGGGGTGGCGGCAGACAGGTGCCTCCCGGCCATCCACCTGCTGGCGGCATCAGAGGTGACAGCGGCCGGAGTCGGTCTGTCCCTGCCCTGTGAAGCGAAGACGCCCAGGACTCTGGCCACATCCAGGGACGCACTGCGGACCCCCAGGAGTGCCGGCAGCGCACATCACCAAGTTTTCACGGGCAGTTTCCCTCAAACCCCCTTCTGGTTATTTCATGATTTTCTACCTTGTGAAACGAGGGAAAATCAGTACAGACCACAAGCAGCGTTTTGAAGCACAGAAAGTCAGTCTTTATTACTGAACAGTTGGTCAGTACAGGGTTCTGCCCACAGGAGCTCAGGCCCCAGCCCGACCGGCTCGCCGCGGACCCACATTCCCGACAGCACGCCCGGCTGCTCACCGGGCCGCCGTCCCCCCGGGGGCCCTCCCGTCCAAGCCGCCGTCGCTCGCCGTGCTCTGCGGATGCTCCTCTCCTAAACACTCGTACGGAATCACCTGGGCAAGGCAACGGCGTCCGTTTCCCCACAAACCCCCCCTCCACCTACCTACTTTGCACGCAGCTGAATTAAAGCGCGCTCAGCTCTGCCTTCTGCTTGCCCGACGTCCATCGTCCATCGTTTCCGGGCCGTAAGCAATCCGACCCCGCAGGGCACTACCAACCACCACCGCCTCTCCCTTCCACTGTCACGCTTAGTCATAAAGCGAATCTGACAGGCCGCCCAGCACAGAGATAGATGGTCAAAGAACATTTAACCAAATCGGACAGTTCTTGGCCATGGGCAGAAGTAAAAGGTGCAGGGGCACCTGGGTGGCTCAGTGGGTTAAGCCTCTGCCTTCGGCTCGGGTCATGATCCCAGGATCCTGGGATCGAGCCCCACACTGGGCTCCCTGCTCAGCGAGGAACCTGCTTCCACCTCTCTCTGTCTCTGCCTGCTTCTTTGCCTGCTTGTGATCTCTGTCTCTGTCAAATAATCTTTAAAAAAAAGAAAAAAAAAAGGAAAAGGTGCAGAAAAATTAATTCAAAATTTCATTTCATGTGATGTTACAGAATTTTGGGCCTACGATCTGCTTGTGGCTGGAGAAGTTAACGTTCCCATCTCAAGTTAAATCAAGAACAGACACACGTCTCAAGCCACGGGAGGCTCCAGGGGCGGATCCGCGCTCCGCTTCCCCTGAAAGAGACGGACGAGGGGCTGCCGCCCTCACCGCTGCACTGGGGGGTGAGGAGTCAGGAACTTCCTCTGGGCGGGGGGGCAGGGGGGCCCGTCCAGCCACAGTCCTGGACAAGGAACCACCAGAGCCAGAAAGCAAGGCGAAGACAGCATGAGCTAGAAGCTAAAGCTCTGATTTCTAACCAGTGTCACGGCCTACAAGAGACGAAACTGGGCCACCTAACGGGGAAGTATTTCATCACCACCCTGAGAAGCAGGGGTCGCTGCGGACTCTAATTCTCGGGGACCGGCTGAACGAGCTCTAGGCACTGCACCCCAACAAGGAAACAAGTGCCGTTTTTTTACAAAAACAAACAGCAGTCACGGGACCCCACTCGCTGCCTGCTCCCCAGGTCCCTGGCCCTCCTCACACCCCAGAACAGTGACCGTTTCGGAGCGGTTCAGAGTACTCGAGTGAACACGCCATCGTGATCTTGTTTTTCCGACCATCATATACGTGACGTCGGAGAACACAACGGTGTTTATTTACCTGTCATACGGAAGACTTGCTCAGCTTTTATCTGAGTCAATCTCATTGAAAACCTTCATGTGTATTTTCCTCCAGGAGCTTCTTCAAAAAAAAAAAAAAAAGTTTTCCTTTCCCAGATCTAAACGGCTGAACCGGTAAAGTTACGTGCACCTTTCCAGGTTCGTCTTGTGGGTCCCGTATTTACTGAACAGCTCAGCTGTCGGGACTCGCGCGGTGCACCAGATCGCTAAGGAGAGATGCCGGCTTTCCGGCTATGCCGTCATGAGCTCACCCAGACCCCGCCCCTGAAGCACCCATTTCCCAGTCCACAAGACTGTGGTGCTTTATCTAGCGCACCTCCTTGGCGACTGTCTCGCACAGGAAGTACTGCTTCAGCATCAAAGTGCATACACCACACCGGCCATCGTTTTAAATGCAAATTCTGGGTCTTTCTGGGTCTTTCAAGACAGGGATACTTTTAAGGAACACCCATGAACAGTTTGGTGAATGACCCTCCATTCGGGCTCTCTCAGGACGGGACTATGGGCACGCACGTGTGACTCGGGCTATCAGCTGCGGTGCGTGACATCGTAGGTGTTATTACTGGTGATGGTAAGGAGGTGATGTTTCCACAGTGAAGTTACCATTTTTCCCTTTGTAATGTAGGAGCATGTGGGAGAGATACTCGGGCTATGTAAGTGTCAGACTGGAGGAGACTTCAGGAGACATGACAATTAAATGCGGACTGGGATCCTGGATTAAATCCTGAAACAGAAAAAGGGTATTAATGGAAAACTTACGAAATTCAGTTAGGTCTGTAGTTTAGCTAACAGTACCGTGCCGACGTTGACTTTCTGATTTTTAGCATATCTGGTTATGTAAGAACTCAGCATTACCGGAAGTGCGTGACGGGAACGGGGAAGTTTTCTTAACTATTTCTGCAACTTTTCTGTGAGTCTAAAATTACTGCAAAAGGAAAAGTTTACAAAGCTGCAGATTCCGATCTCACGTCTGGTGGGGCCCTGAGTGTTTGCCTTTTCCTCGAAACACCCAGCAATGGCGAGGTCACTGTGTGGGCCCCGACAGGCCCTGACAGATGTGGGGACGTACTTCACTGCGCACAATTTTCAAAGGGTAACTGACTAAAATGCACCAAGACTTCACTTCAAGTGTAATTCCTGCTTAACTAGAAGCGATCCTGAAGTCCGGCACACTGAACCGCTACCCTCACATGACATGGCCCAAGAAGCTGCTGTGCCAAGGCGACCTCGAGTCTGAATCTACCTTCGTGACTGGTGTCTACGGCTGGCCTTCCAGGGCTGAGCTGGCCCTGCTCCAAGGCTGCGGAACCAGAACCGCCAGCAGGAACACGGGACATCCGCCCACACTGCAACGCAGAGACGGCCACGGGGACAGTGGTCAGGCCACCCACTCCACAGCGGAAGGCATCCATTACCAAGGCCGCAGGGCGGCAGGACAGCAGAGTGACAAGAACCAGAATGACGAGAATGGGCTCAGGAATACCTGCTCCCAAAAGCAAATGGTACAAAGTTGACCTCTATCCGTTCCACTAAGGTAATTGCATAATAATAAACCCACAAGAAAGAAAATAAGATACTTTGCAAATTTCTGGGCGACTCGAGGAGCTCATGAGAGCCAAGGAATCCACAGTGTGGTGCAGCTGAAGGTGGGCTCAAAGCCGACACCAGGGCAGGGCAGGCCAGGCCAGGACACTCTGCAGAGCGCGGGCTGCGTCTGCTCCCAGAAGCTGGACACGGGCTCAGAAGAGTACGAGAACCCGCCGTAGACCAGGAAGACCATCCCCAAATCAGAGGGGTCCCTCTTCAGCTGTAAGAGCCAGAGGAAAAGGCTCTGCAACCTGGCCCCTGAAATCCCACACAGTAACAAGGTCCCGGTCACCGGAGCGGAGACCCACACGTTTTCAAAACCAGCCCCACAGGCTCGGAACGCTCTGCCCACTTCCTCTTGCCCTAAACAACAATAATTACCAATATTTAAGGAGTCTTTGCCATACGAAGTACAAAGCCAACGCTTTTAAGAAGATGGCGACAATGACACTAGAAGATGTAAGAATTCAAGGAACAAAAGAAATGAAAAAATCCTTTCGGTATCCTCCAAGTCAAGAAGTCGCACACTCCTAACACAAGCAGCTACCGCGGACAACAAAACAAATAAGCTCCGGATGGTCTTCAACCGTGGAAAGGAAAAGCCTAGAACAGCCCTGGAGATAAAGGAAGCCCCCTCCCCAAAATGAGAATGATGTGACCGAAGAGGATAAAAACAAGAGACTCCGTGGGTCAGCCCGAGCCGTCCAACATCAGAAGGACAGAAAGAATAAATCCAGAAGAAATTCCTCAGCGGATGCAAGAGAAGGTCGCGGGGCTTCGGGGGAGCCCTCAGAGCCCGTGCAGCGGGACCCCACACCCAGGGCACTCTGAGGACGCCTCCGCGGCAAGCGGGTCCTGCGGCCCCTGGACGGGACTGAAGCCCTGAAACTGGAAACGGCGGACAAAGCCAAGACGGACTCGGACGCACGGGAAGGTGCGCGGGAACCGGGGCTGACCGACGAGCGACCAATCCCGACTCGGAGGGGGCCGCGGAGAAGAGCGCAGGCTGGAGAGCGGGGACAGTGCCGCTGAGCGTAAAACCCGGGACGGGTCCCGGAGCAGCACGCAGAGCCAGCCCGGGCCAGCACCGGGAAAGCCCTTCCCGCGGTGAAGCAAGCCGCCCTGGCCGTCTGGGGGCAGCGGGAGTGTCGGACACAGCGGGTCGGGAGGGGCAGCGGGTCGGGAAGGGCGTCCTCCTGCAGCAGCCGCGTCGCCGCCAGCCCACGGCCCGGTCCGGGCTCCGCACCCGGCGACTCTCTCAGAACACAGACGGCAAGCCACGGAGGCCAGCCCTCGGCCGTGCGTGTCCTGGGCGAGGGTCCTCACCTGCGCGGGTCCCAGGGACCTCGTCTGAGACACGGGGCAGCGTGCGTGACCCGGGGTCCCCGGGGTGACAACCCTGCGGTGCCCAGCAGTCCGGGCCGCCGCACCGAACCCCTGTTCGCAACGCACGGCCGAGTGACGCGGACGCAAGCCCACGTCCCCCGCAGACACGCGCGTTGACGGCAGGCACAGGCCCGGGGGCCCGGCCGGAGGGCGAACCCGCGGGCAGTCGGGTCGGCCGCGCCCGGCCAGCACCGGCTCCCCCGACCCCACGGCGGAAGGCCGAAGCGCTGGGGCCCGTCGCTCGCGGAGGACCACCGCCCCCTCCGGCGGGCGCCCCGGGCTCCTGCACGAGCTCCGGCGGCCGCGGGGCGCGCTCCGGGCGGGGCGGCGCAGGGCGGACCGCGAGCCCCCGCCGGCCCACGTGCACGGGCCCCGCACGCGGCAGCAGCGCCTCGGGGGCGCCCGGTCCGCGGACGGCCCCGCC